>NW_026461929.1:0-79492 GCF_021730395.1 Mercenaria mercenaria
CTATAACTTTTAAAACCTGTTATGACATGCCTAGAGGGGGTGACTTACTTTTTGTCTTTTTGAACCTGATTGGCTGAAATAGACAACCTTATAAGCAGGGGAGTTGCATGATATATGGGGGTCAATCATAAGTATAGCTATTGTGCGTAAGTATTTACATCGCAGTCATGATCTTAGCCTTTAAATTTTTCCGGCTTTTTTCGTTAGTTTACGTAATATTTGTCCCTGTATTACTAAAAAAATACTAGTATAGTTATTTTTAACCGATGAAGTGGTAAAGTGTCAGTCTTCCACGCATGTTATCTCGGGTTCGAAATCAGCTCAAATACATTTTAAAAACTGTAATGTGATGTTAACAATAGAGAGTTTGAGATTTCAACCTTCGCCTTCCCCTTCAACGTCTCTTGCGAAGTTAAAACGTATAAGTTAAAAGTTCGATTAAAATTCCTTGAGATTTCAAACATTAGAATGAACCTTACTTCTTATAATCCGCCCATTCAATTTATCTGTAATTATGATCGTGTTTTTCGTGAATTTTGATACCAATTGTCCGAAATGGCAGGAATTTTAAAGTGGTTTTAAAAATGAAAAAATTAAAAACATTTCAATTAATATAATCATTATATATATTAGATAATATTATATTAGAGCGTTTTACCAGAAAAAAACAACAACAAAAAAAAAAAAAGACAAAAAACAAAAAACAATATAATATATAAATAAATAAATAAAAAAACAATGTGAACAATGTAAAAAACCTTTTAGTGCTGCTCCAAACATTTAGGTTTTATATAAAATTATGTCAGTAATAGTCAGTACAATGCACGATTGTAAATCATACATGAGAGGAAATAAAAATGATTTTTAAACATACCAAAAATTTAAAATTTTCCATTTGGTTTCAATGGACCGAGATCGTGCATTTTTTTCCATATCATGACGTTGAACGTTTTTCATATGGGACTAGTCCCAATCCGTGACTCAAATTTACCCCCCCTGACGGCTGTCCATTGCGGATCTCGTTTCTTAAGATTTTGTTGCTATTATGTGTTCTTTAATTTGTAACTTATGCAACATTTTGTTTACTTTTACACTTTGATTAATGCCTATTAGGATACTGGCACATAGTAATTTATCAGACTTGAATGAGTTGGACTCAATATAGGACTGGGGGTTTTTAACGTTGTAATGGAAAGAATCGCATGAGTACGTGGAGTCCGCGCGCACGTTGAGGACAAACAAAGTTGACGTCAATTTTCGCCGAAAATATTACTGCGCGTTCATTTTGATTTGTTATGCGTTGTCGGGAGGAATTTGTGTTTCGGAGAATTTTCCGTATTTTTTCCTGTTCTTTCGAGACAGAAACGATAAGTTAGATATAAATTAATCATTTGATAGTGGATAGGTAATAAAAAGGTTATCATTCGTTCTTTCGCGGACACTATTTGCGCTCCTAAAGTCGAGCCATATTACCGCTGCAGAAACGCGTGCTATATCCACATACAAAGTTAATCACCTAAATGAGCAGATCGACGTGATAATGACATATGTTATGACTCTGTTAATGCAAACTCTCAAGACCGCACAATATGATTTTAAATACTATTTTATAAGTAGTAAAGAATCTGCGGATCCAGGAATTTGGTTAGAGGACACAACATTAAAGAGGGGGTCACACATTCAGGGGTGGGAGGGGGGGGAGGGAGGGGGTGGTGGGTATATAGGGTAGGGTCACACCGAGTTAGTTTCAAGACCGACTCTTTCTTGGTTAAAACTGTAAGAATCAAAGGGATAACCCACAATTTTCTTCGCCCGGGCTCTGGTTCCGTGCTGTAAAGAATGCAGGAGTTATCCAATACGGACAGAAACGTTTTTTTTTCTTCATCAGTGAGATCATAGATTGAAATTGTCTGATGCTTCAAAGAATTATCCAGTCTTACTAGTACCATTTTATGTTTATCATTAAAAAGCAAATTGTTCGTATTACGTGTCCGACGAAACAGATTTTGATTTATTTGGATGTGAAAATAAAAACATTCCACCAAATGATAATCGCGCGTAATTATTCTATTTTCAAGTAAAATGACTGTATGCCATGGTGCCTCCATCAAGATTTCAATCTGATACAGAGGGATGTGGACAGAGTAGAGTGGTAAAAAAGGAAGGAAGTTTCGACTTTCGTGAATCACATTTCGTGACGTTACACTTCACTTCATAAGACAAAGGCCCATCTAGTCTAAGTCGATACCGCCTTGGAACACCCAAAATATGCCGTAGAAGTTAAAGTTGAACAAAATCTCGAAGTTTCTCAAATCAGTTGATAATTCATACTCCACGTTCAAATTCATGTATTTAGTTAACTTCTTAGCCATACAAACTTCATTATTCTTTATACCCTATGATAGTGTTTAGCATCAATTTAGGTCTAATGATATATGATGGATAATCAAATATTATAAGCAGGAAATCCTGAAACTAAGCTTTTATTTCGCATAGAGTTACTAAGAGAAGTCTAGGTTACGTGATAGTACATTGGAAAACTTTAGTAGCAACGTGTGATATAGAATAAAATACACGCCTAGTCGTGACGTTTTGCCCAAAAGATATATGAGAGACGTTGAAGGGGAAGCGAAGTTTGAAATCTTCAAACTCTCTAATATTCTTTTAAACTTACATTATTTATGGAACATATTCACAAATTTAAATGATTTCTCTTGTAGTATTATTTTCTGGGAGGAAAGCTGGTGGACCAGTAATTTGTCAGTCAAGAGAAGACTGATTTTTAATGACATTATCTACAACGGTTAATGGATACAGTGTGATACACAAGGCGTATTTAACCAATAAATGAAAGTATACATTTGATCGGAATGTGGAGACTGTACCTGTCTATTAATTACAGAAATAAAGTTGGAAAAAAAAGCAAGATTAATGGCTGATTAAAAGTGGCAATTATGTAATGTAACATCCGTAAGAATTTAGAGCCAGAGATCAGTTATTGGCTATTGTTTATATGTGTTACTTGGGATTAACGGGTATATTCAATTTGTCTGAAATTGATTTATATGTGTATCTTCATATATATATGGGGGGGATATTATATAAATAATAGGGTAAGCCGTAAGTCTCGAATTCAATCAAGGAGTAAGGTTGACACACAGCTACCTGCACATGCAATCGATATTAAGTTCTATCGCTGTTTACGGATACGGGTTAATGCCACATCAAAGGGCGACCACACTACAATCAACGCGACACACGAAAACGACACACGCAATTGCAAAACGCGACGAACAAACAAGTACAAACGGCACACGACCGTTTTTCACATTTGAATCTCTAATTGGTTTTTCGCGCGTAGGGTTGGCAAAAAATGTTACAGTAAAAATTGAGTGTGCCGACACACGGACAAGAACAACGGACATCGACATTTATCTTGCGCAAATGTAGCGGAATGTCGCATGTCGCAGTAATTTTATGAGGGGGCGACACACGACAATCAAACGCGGACACGACAGACGCATGACATCAACGTGACGGTTCGAAACAATGTACAAGAACCACGAATTTAACATTTGAATGATTGTGTTGTCCTGAAAACGCGGGACACAGCGGCATAAACCGCGACACACGACAATGTACAACGAGACAAACATTAACCACGACACACGAATTCAAGCGACACCACGACAACGGGATTCAAGAGATTGAAGGATTCAAAGTTTAATAAAGTGATGGAAATTATAGGCATTTTGTTCAAGGTAAAAATCAGCTTGAAATAGTTGTGTATGTAAAAGGGTGGAGGGAAATTAAGCCTTTAACCCCAACATACCAAACTCTTTACATGTTACCGGTACAACATAAATAAGTTCGAGATATGACTTTTTTATTTTGGTGGACAGTCTTTTTGAAAAACGCCAAACTGCAAGCAGGCGTGCTTCCCTTCTACTTCAGAAAGTTCCATTTTTCAGGTAAGGAGATCAGTGCGCAGAAGATTGAAAAATATTATCATTTTTATTGTCCGTTTCTTTATTTTTTTAAAGCATCATCTCAAATACTATGAGAGTATCCATAATTTAACACCCCTCTAAATTGCAAGCAACCGACAAATTGCTTTTATTAGAACTCACCGAAAACACCCACTTCTGTGCAGGAATGAGATGCGCATAATGCCACTTTAACGGGCACGACATAGACAAGAATTGTCCACTGGTCGATGTGGCATTGAGGTCAGTGTTGTTAATGTTATCTTTTTTATTTCAGTATTTTAAGGTTATCTTAATAAAAGTTACATGCATTTGTTAGAACTACTATGGAACTATTTAAAAAAGTATAGCGCAAATTTTTCTCAAAACGCAAACCCTAAGGGTCGTTTGGCTCGAAATAGGTGCCCGCTGGTAACAAGAAAAAGCCACGAAAATACACCTTACTTATTTTTCCTCAAAAAAGGATTTTACATCAACTAAGGCTCTAAAGCAACACCTTTGGTAAATATCAATTATTTCTATGGAAATAAATAGCTTAGGAAGTTTTGTCCGTCTGTATGATCTGCAGACGTGCTATAGGACTGTATAATGCTAATCTGTTTTCGAAAAAAAAAATTAATTTCATTTTATTGTTAAAAAGCGTTAAAAGTATAAGGTACAAAGTACAATTTTTAAAAGTACTGAAAATATTGTCTATCGAATAGGAAAAACAATTTTCTTCTCCGAGGGCACACGCCCGTCGGGAAAATTTGCTGAACTTTGCCATTTTTGGTTAAAATATTAGCCGTAAATAAAATGAGGAAAGTGCTTATAAAATAGTTATTTATGGGGGTAAAAATACTGCAAAATAAAACTGTTTGTAGAAAGTGGACAAACATCTGAAAACTTATGACAAAAAGACAAATCTGTTCGTCCGTCTGTATGTAATTTGGATAAAAGTGTATTTCCGTACTTTCCGCCACGGAAAGTCCGTGGTTTCACTTCCTTAGTGTGATCTCACCAAAAACTTACAAAGTGTCGCAGTTTACAAAACATATGAGTTAAAGTCGAATTTGAAAATAAAATGTTCAGTAACCAAAGTTCGGCCTATGGTTTTATATCAACTTAAATACTCCAATTGGGGATCAATCTTCCAGTATTCAAAATAACAATAATCATCTTAAAAAAAAAGTTATTTTTTATTTCTGTGTTTCTTCGAATTTTGAAAGTTTTTTATTGACATTATCAAAGTGGCCGAAAGGGTCAAGAAACGGTAACATTTGATAGAAAGGGAGCGGGTAAGCGGGGAAGGGGGGTTTTAAACTACATTCTTTATCTGTTCTATTTTTGCGGACGCATTCAAGTTATCACAAGTATTATGAAAATCAGGAATGAATTCTTTGCGCGGTACATTTCGATATGAAAATGATCCAGCGAGAAAACATTAAAAAAGAAATAGGAATTTTATATCAGGCATTTTCTTCAGTGTGTAGTTATAGTCCTGAGTTGATTCATATCTAAGCAATGTAGATTTTTTGTAACGACACTTTCATCCTTTTCAAAAGGAAAATGCCCAGTAAGTTCCAAATCATATAGCATAACATATATTCTTATAGATTTTATGATTACTAGATATCACCGTGAAATGTTTATTTTTTATTAACAACTCAGCTCCGCCAGTGATATATTTATCCGGATATTATCACTAAAATAGCCACCTACGTGACATGAGCCGCGACATGTCATTCAAGGCGGAAAAATGTATCTAAACAAATATTAAGTTGCTGTAAAATAGATATTATTGAAAAATATGAACTTTTAAACGTAAGGAACAAGATTATATATTTGTATGATGTGTGGAAAAAAACTGAAAGTGCTTGTTCTTTTCTGACGAAAAATAAGATAAAGAGGACTTTCAAGTAAGCTATGTTTAATTAACACAAATGTTTTAATCAAAGTATACTTAGCTAAAATTACTTGAAAGAAATGATCTTTATACGCAAAAACACTTCGTAATATGAGGATAAATTTTATGTAGGTTTTCTATATGTGAGCGTTCTTTTGCCACACGTATAAAGAGCGCATGCCCGTTAAAAATCAAAACATTTCCGCCCGTTAAGCATAGTACCAATACTTGTGTTTAAAATATCTATACCAAATTTAGGTGATGATTGCAGACTTCCAGTTGTAAAACTAAGTGATGATCTGGCCATTATACCTCTCGGTGTAAAGGCAAAACGTATCTCATGCGTGTGTACTTCTCCAGCGCATGAATCTTGAAATCAAGGGCACGACATCTTATATCGGAGAGCATGACATTTTACCTCGAGCGCGAAGAATTTTACTTCGGATGGCATCTATTGTCTCATTCGAGATGTGAACATCTTTTATTCTACCTATTTTGTTACCATGATTTAAAATACCAGTCCGAGAAATAAAATTTTGACTATCGAAAACTTTCAACCTTACTAACACGTGGGACTAAGCGGAAAGTGACCGTTAGGTCATGTGACGCACGATATTTAGAATCTCATATAAGGGCAATTAACTGCTTCATGGATATATACCAATATACAAAGAATGCTCTTTGTCCATATAAATTCAGCTACTGAGAACAATTTTGGTACAGTGTTTAGATGTTCCTCTTTGACGTGACCGATTTCACAACATATCCATTACATTGCTTCGAGAAAACGACAAAGAAAAAGCGGTGTTGAATACCTGTAGTATGCAGTGAAATGAAAGTCAAACTGAGTCAGGTACCCTCATTTCGCCGCATCTCAGAAAGCGGTCCGAAGAATCGCACTCATACTTTCAAGGTAAACAACTCGGAAATTCATGCATACTAGCAGGAAAAGCTTACTATTTAATGTAAAAATTCATTTAACAAATGAATGCCCATTGGCCCTGATTACAGCGCAATATGTTGCGAAAACGGAAAACGAGGATCTATTTATCAGGAAATTCTTTCGACTACTGTCACGGAAGCCACATTATTGTACGAATAACGCTATAGAACCTCATCGTTGAGCCAAGGATGCTCTTTGCTCACATAATTATAGTAGTGACGTACCTATTTAGTGTGTACAAGGCATAACGCGGCCGCGCTAAAGATAAAACTGTTAATTAAAAATTAAAACATTTAAATCATCTTGTACAAAAGTTGTTGGTATAATAAAACAAAATATATATGGCCAGGTATGCTGACACTGGTGTATTGTCAAACCTCGAAAACCGAATGTCACCCGCGGCATCGCCTCGTGTTGACATCTGCCTAGGGTGACAAATTCAATTTCACGCACGCTGCTGTATGATATTTATATACGAGTGTTCGACATCTATCTCGACAATATGAAAGGATATTTTGCGCGCAAAGACATCTTAGTTCATTCGACATCATCCATCATGAGAGCATGACATTTTAACGCCGCACTCGGACATGTTTAATTACGAACGACGAACGAAAATCACGGCTCGATCACTTTACACACTTATATCACTGAAAATATATGATATAGGGCGTTATGGAAAGTTCTTGCCACCGCGGGATACAATCAGAATTTAGTGATAGAAAACAATGGCAAATGATTGATACTGCAGAAGTGTCAACGCACCGATCATTGAAAACGCCTGTGCTTTGCACAAATAAGACTTTAAATCTCTGTCCATGAAGTATTCATGGTACCAGTGAAGCTGTGAAAAACAAGGATTTCCTGCCAAGGTGTCATGGGTTCTTAGTCTGGTTGAATTTTAAGTAAATTTCATAAGCCGACTATCAGTGAAGATCATGGTTTGTCCTAATTGCAATAATTTCAAATACCGAGCAGGGTGCTTGATATGTTGCACATCTTTAGTTTCTTGGCATTACCTCCTAGTATCACATTACATTCGACATTTCAATGATCCCTTAGGCATCTACACCACCAACAAATCTATTTCTGTTCCCTTAAAATTACTCTTTATATATTTTAGATTCAGTATCATTTAATAATGACAAATATATTTTCATTATTCAGTCATTCCTTTCCCACCTTTACCCCCTCCCTACCACACGCCTCAACTGCACGTGCATTACCATCCCGTATCATTTAAGGGTAAACTTTAAATCTCCTGTCACAAACACTCTTCCCGATTTCAAATAATTTCACCTTTTTCTTGCGTGACCCTCTATCAAAAAGCCAACTATGAACAAGGGCCATGTGTTGGCAAGTCCTGTTTTTTCAATATGTACAAGGAAGTAAAATTAGATAATGATATATGTTAGGATTGCGTCTCAAGAAAGTATACATGTAAAGGAATGTAGAACTCTCACTGCGGCTTAAGCTAATACCACATGATTTATGATGAAGATCAAGCATATTACATAATGATTATAAAAGTGTCTTAGTTTTCAGTAGGGCATTGTCGACATTAAAGGTTATATTACGATATAATCTGTGGACAAATTCTGCACATTTAAAAATTTTTGGTTTTTCTTTTCAAAAGTGTAATTCTAGTGGCAAATATTTTTGTTGCGGCAAACGCTTTGCTAACGGTGGATTGCGGGCAACATTTAATTTCATTCTTGCGACGTTTAACTGTACTTGCGAAATTAAAACGCTAGTGCGAATAATCAAATAGTGCTAAGTTAGTAGCGTAATGTTTGGGCCATATTTTAAATGCAGGATACGTCAGTTTCTCAGTGAAAAAACATATAGATGTGGGACGCGCTGTGGAAAATAATATTTCTTATTCTATAAATGACCGTAAATACAACATGTTTGTACTTGTAAAAATAAATATGTCATATATGACCTTCACAGAATCGTTATATAGCACATTCTAACACGCCCCGATTTATTTCATATTAAAACAAAGAAGGACTGAAACTGTTTATTATTATTCAAAAACAAAGACAGGTGTACGTCAGAATTCATTTACGCACGAGACCGTCAAACGGTGCACCGTTAAGAAAATCACATGGGAGATGCAAATATTTAGAGAAATCTTGAAAATGTGACAGAAATCTTTTAATAACGTGCTTAAACTCAAAAAGTATAAATATCTCCAAATTTCTCGCCATGTGTGGCTGCGTTTCTTTAGTGACGCGCAGTTTTGTTTTTAACGTGTTTATCATGGATGATGATGACAATAATGATGATGATGATGATGATGATAATATAATATAATGATGATAATAATAATAATAACTTGTCCTGCCCTAAAACCACTTAATACGAATGATTCCCAGAGAACGTGTAGGAATAGATAGGATTTGTATTTGAATAAGAGGTTTCCTTGCCCATTCATAAACAACAATTTTTTTTTAAGAGCTCTATCTCTCCGCAAAAACTAGTCTCTATGTTTAAGGAACTGTCATTTAATACTCATGTCATATAAATAAACTAAAATTGCACCGATGCACTTAAAATTCGCTTGTGACCACGTTGTTACAAACTCCGAACAAACTGCTAGCTATCTGCCATCGCGATAGGTATCCCTAAAATTAAATGTACGACCGTGACGTACTAATAATGCTGGGGCACTGACGGCGACAAGAACGCACATTATAGCGGGGGGGTGATTCTCGGGTTGCAAAATGCTCATTTGTACACTAGATATGTTGCCAAAACTATCTGTACAAAATTTTCTTTTCTCTATTATAAATGATGTATTCACGATCATTTCAGAAAAGTATAGTACCTCAATGGTCCCAATTAAAGTTAGATAAAGATTGAAAGAAAACTTTACAGCGCTAAACCTTTCTATTCGGATTTATTCTCTTTTCGTGCGCGGCTTAGATTATCAAAGCCTAAAAAAATCTCGAGTTCACATATAAACATCAAAGATTAAGATACTGGTGCTAATAAACTTAATTTGTATTCCTATTTAAACGAAAAGAAGAAACTTAACTTGTATATATGTAATTCGAGAAATTATGTATTGTTCTAAACAGAAAAAAAATATTCATATGATTACCGTTAAATGATATTACACGTAACATTTCATCACTTTTATTCATCAAAACAAGGGGAAGTAAAAAAACTACTCTTGCCAATGAAAAATCAATCAGCATTGTCCAGTTAATGGTGTGCTGAAACAACCTATGTAGAAGCTCTGTGCTTTGCTGATTTAAATGTGCCAACACAAGAAATCTAAAATCTTCCTTTTTCCTGTCGTTTGATTTCTAATCACTAAATTATCAAATTTCCTTTAAAAATATTTGGGAAAAAAAATTAATTGCATGGCAAATCTTCCCTGGCAATTCCCCTGGAAAAAATTCGCCATGGCAGAATCTTGCCTGGAAAAGTTGCCATGGCAAAAAATTGCCATGCAAAATTGCCATTGCGAACCTTGCCTGGAAAAATTTGCCAGGGCCCCAGTTTTTCCCATGGCAAATAAAAAAAAATGAGTTACGATATGAAACAACTATTTCTCCAAATACATTTGTTTGGAAATATTTTAAAATCATTTTTAAAGAAAAAAAAAAAAATTTTGCCATGGCAATTTTTCCCAGGGCCCAAAATCAGAATTTTTCCCATGGCAAAATTATTTTCCCAGGGAAAACACATTTTGCCATGGAAAAAGCCCTTTTTGCCATGGCAAAACCGTTTTGCCATGGAAAATGTAATTTTCTCGTCTGATTAAAAAAAAAACAGTAATGAATCATATAAAAAACTACTAATTTAAAAAAAGGTGGGTTAATGTAAAAAATTTTAAGGCAATTTTTTTTTTTGTAAAGCGCGTATAAAATGGGTGAATTTGCCAAATCCCGGGGTGGCAAAAAAAAACCCCGGCGGCTTTTTATTAAAAAATTTAACAAAAAACCCCAAATTTGAAAAGGGGATAATTTTTAAAATGAAAAATTTGAGTTATTGACCCTTTGCACTGCACGTCATATCAGAAAGTAAAAAGTGTGTAAAGTTTCAATCCTTTCCTTGGGGGATATGGATAAGCTTCATACAAAAACTTAACCAAAAATTTCTATGTTGAAAAAGGGGCAAAATTTTTTAAACAACAAAAAAAAGTTTGGGACCTGTTTTGGGATGTAGATCAAAGTGAACATGTGGAAGTTTAAATCCCCCCATTCTGGTACGGGATCCGCTTAATACAAAACCTTTAACCAAAAAATTCTAAGTAAAAAAAGGGGGCAAATTTTTAAAAAAGCAAAATGAGTTTGGAACCTGTGCAATGAAGTCTTTTTATCACGTAATAAGTGTGTGAAATTTCCCCCATTCCCAAAAAGTGGTTCTAGATCCGCTTCATACAAAAAATTAACCCCAAATCGGACCGACGCGGACGCCGACGCCGCGCCGACGCGGGCGCCCCACGCATGGGGAAAACCCAATAGCTCTAATTCTTGAAAGTCGAGCTAAAAGCAAATTACGGCCAAAAACAGGGTTAAAAATTTTAAAACAAACTGAATGAATATCTTTCATCTAGCGCGTTCCCCATTTATTTAAAAATTTAAACTATAGCCGATGAGAAAAAAAAGGATTAATCAAACATCCCTATTTTTGTAGGATAAATACATCCGTTATCATCCCCCTTGTAAAAAATCTAATGTGCATAAATTAACTGTTTTTTTCTGCACTTTTCCAACGCTTGTGCATAAAAGAAAATATTTATAGAAAAAAAGAGGAACTAACCATTTTATTTTGTACTGAAAAAGTTTAAGACTTTGTATTGTACTTTACTTACAAAATAAATTTCTAATATTTTTACAGACAAAAATAATCATTAATGTGTCTGCGCCCCCAAAGATTCGAACAAACGCCTTTCTTTAAAAATATTTTACTTTTTCGTGCGCACGTGTTAGCTACCACTTGCTTTTGGGGTAATTCCCAACGGTGGGGTTTTAACTACCCTGCGAAAGTGCCAGCCGTTATACACCTGTGCCTGTATAACTAAAGTGGGGCACGTGTTAGTGAAAATAAAAGCGTGAAAGTCTCATTTTTTCTAAATGGATGTTTTCAAAAGGAAATGTTTTTTTTGTTAGCTGTATTTCAAAGTAAGTGTTTCTTGTTTATGAAAAAAGGTGAATCTGTTTTAGTTTTCTTGGTAAATTTCACGTTCGAACGTGTCAGCTTAAACTGCGAACGTGATAGCTTCACATGCGAACGGTTAGCAAAGTAGTTATTACGGGCACAGTTAACAAACATTCGCCGTGGTTCTAAACATGTGCGAATGTGGTCTAACACGTGGCACGTATAAAAAAATGTTTCCTATGTCCCCCTTTTCCAGTAGTATACACGTGGCAGCTATTTTATTTCGGGGAAAATTAGGGCCCCTTTAGTAGCCCTAGACGGGAAATATTTCTTTTTTCCATAAATTCTTTTTTTCAATGCCAATCAAAATAGGATACAAAATTACATAAATATTTTTAGTTGTATTATACATCGTGTGCAGGTAGCTGGGCGGAAAAGCGTTTAGTCCCAAAATCAGGGTGTGGGTTCGGTTTTGGCCCATATTTTTTCCCCCAAAATTTATTTGCAAATTTTCCCTTATTTAAAAAAAGCACCGGTTTTAGGGTCCTTTTTATTAAAAAGTTATATTTTACCTTTTGTAAAAAAGTCAATTTTTAAAATTCTAGACAAAAGAAAGAACATTACCAGTCAAAAAGCGTACAAAAAAATAAATACTTTAAAAAAAAAAAAAAATTTAAAAAGATACAACAGGTAGCGAAACATCACATTATTTATTTTTAAAGAAATGAAAACCGGGGTAACCCCGGGATCGTGACACGTTTTGCTGAATAAATCAAAATTGTTTTAAAATTTAACGAAAACGCTCGAAAAAATTGGCAAAGATTAATGGTGTCTTTCATTAAATCAATAATAACTTACATGATTTACCCATCCCCACGAAAATAAAATTTTCAAAATTTCTGCCCAAAACAGTTTTACGCAACTTTAAATTGATAAAAAATTGTTGCAATAAAACAAAATCAGATAGTAGCCCATGTACCCTAACCCTGGAAACCCCCGTCTACAATTTCAAAACATTTTTTACCTGAAAAAATGACAATACAAAACTCGAAAACCAATTAACAAAAATTAGGCAATTTTTTGGGATTTTAAATGCATAGATATTAGGATCCAATCATTTGAGAACACGCTCCACGTTCCGCGTTCAAAATACCCCGAAGCGAAACATCTGGCTCAAGGACCGCAGCGTAATCGTATTGATATTTCAGGGGGAAAAAGGAAGCCCGAGTATATTATTTGATTTATGTTTTAATTCTTAATAAACTGTTTTTTTTTGTGACAAACCAGACCATAAATTATATTTAAATTTAAAATCGGAAACCGGTGCTTTTATTGCTTTACAAATTCAGAAGCGCAAAAAGGTCAGTTTAATTTTGTATCTTAATATAAAAAAAAAAATTCGATAGCCGAAAAGTTTTTCTTCATTCACATTCATTCATTCGTTTGATTTTTCTCAAAAACCCAATCTTTTAACTATTATTTCATTCATTCTTTACCCCGATGGGCTACAAGGAGTCAGTCACCAAATTTTTATGTTGCAAGGTTTAATAAAAATTTTTATCGTGCAAAAATCATTTGATGAATACCATTTGAGTTAAACGAGTTTAAAGTTAAAAAGGACAAAAACAACTCCAATGAAGTTTTTTTGGGGAGAAGCTAGGTACCCGAGGCTAGTTTTAAAAATGAAAAGGGGCCGCCGTTCATTCATTCATTAAAACGGAAAAAAAAGCAAAATAAATTTAATTTTTACAATTTTTTTATTTTTAGAAAATGGGGTACCGGGAAATCTACAAAAAAAACGCTTTTTTTAGAGGGCATTTTTTGAAAAAATTAAAAACTTTCTTTTCCCTCGTAAAGAGAAAATGTTTTTCTCTGCGAAAATTCATTTTCCAGTATGAAGAAATTAATACATTAAGTTTTTTTATCTCTACGACTTTTAAGTATGAAGGGGTTTGTCATGCGTATTTTTTTTTCAAAGTTTATATAAAAAAAGGGTTTAATAAAAACAATTTATATTGGAATTTGTTATTAAACTAAAAAGTTAAGAATTTTAAGGCCCAAAAAATACACCCATATTTAAAGATCTTTTGCATTACCATTTTTAAAAAACTCTTAAAAACCGATAAAGCGGGGGAAAAATAATCCAATTTGTCGATTTCCGTACAAAGTGTTGTTGTTGTAACACGGGGGTGGGGGGGGTGAATCGATAACTAATAGCTTTTGGGCTTTTATTTTTTTTTTTGATCCTTTCGGCAAACGGTTTACTAAGATGTACTTGAATAAGTTTAAATTTTAAAAATTTAAAGTGAATTTCGGGAAAAAGTCGAAATGTATATAATACTTTATTTCTGTCAAAAAAAGTAATATTTTGTAATTGAAATGGGGATCTAAAATATTTAAAACGTTCATATTATACACTTAAAACAAACCCTTTATTTCAGGACCATATAGCAAAAAAATAAGTAATTTGGCTTAGTCTGTTATTTTTTAAAACGATTTTTCAACGGGCCCCTTTTTCATTTTAAAAAAAATTTAAAGTTGAGCTATTTTTTATTGATGGTATTTTTTCAGTTTCTTGTTTTCGCCATTTACAGCTGTAAATCTTTTAAAAAATTTACCACAAACGTCTTTTTTTCAGAGGGGAAAATGATGTCTTAACAAGTTAACCCTAAAAACCCTAAAATTTAAAAAACCTTTTACTTGTGTAAGTGGGTTTTTCATATTTTTTGACCCGCTTTTAAAACAACACTGACCGGGGTTTTTTTATTTCCCCCGGGAATATTTGTAATACACAATAAATTTAAAAGGGGGATTAAAAAATTTACACAAAATTTAAATTATTTTATTTTTAGGAAAATGTATCAACTTGGGGTTTTTAAAAAAAATTTAAGAATAACGTAAAGTTTAAACGAATACTAAAAAAAGGCACTGGGGCCTAGATCGTTTGGGCAAAAACAGAAAAAAAATATAAATTAGCCGTGCCGAGAAAACCAAAGGTTCTTTGTTTTCGCCCAGCATGGACGAACCAAACCCGCGCATCCGCGCGTCGCCAGGATCCATGCCCGTTCGCTAAAGTTTTTCTAAATCAATAGGCCTTTGAAAGCGAACCTGGCTCCCGACCAACGCAGGATGCGCAGGTGGGCTCGACCATGTGGTGCAAACCACTGTGTTGGTTTTTCTGGCCGGCATTTATTTTTTTGATATTGGATATTAAGGTGTTTTTAATTATGCTACGATTTCGACAGATATAAGTTGCGGAAACCATAAAAAAGGGTTTTTTAAATATTTTTACGTAAAAAAATGTATTTTAACGCGCATTAAACCAAAAAACCCCCCTTGCGTTTAAAAAGGTAACGACAGTGGAAAATTTTTTATTGCTGCGCGGTCAGGGTTGTTTCCCGGGGCGACACATTCATTTTTTTCGTCATAATTTTACCAATTTTTTTAGGTATAATTATTAGTTCCATGAATTGCAAGGTCCCTTTTTTATAACTTTTAATGCTGCATTTTTTTTTTTTCCCGGTTGAAAAAGGTTGTTTACTGGAATCAAAAACGGGACGATATTTTTTTCACGATAGAGAATATACTTATGTGATAAATTTTTACTAGTTTGTCAAAGATGCAACAGACAGCCCGGATGAGCCATTTGTTCTAGTGACATTTTTGTAACAAAAGATAAAAAACTTAACTTATTGAGATCAGGAAACTGAATTATCCGTGGTTTATCATTTTTAACCTCTTAATATCGGTTTTCCCTACGAATCAACATCGTCTTTTTTAAAATACATCTTCGGACATTGGAGGGTGTACTGCCTTTTTTGAAGCGGAAATCGAAAAGCCTTTGCGGGAATCAGCATTCATGGGAATAACGAAAACATGTACAGACAAAGTAAAAGAAGTGTACTCAATGATTTTGAGTAACCCGCGATTAAGTGTCGAAAAGAGTTTTTTCAACGAAATGAAAATATAAAAATATAAAAAAAATGTTTATGGATTACTCACATTTTTAAATTTGCTTATTTCTTTGGGCAAGAAATGAAAATGATTCATAACCCTTTGAAAAAAAGATTTTAAAAAGTATTTTAATTTGAAAAAAATGTTAGCTTATCTGACATGTCTCCAATTAAAACAATATGATTTTTTTTATTACCCCCGGGGTTTGCTGCTTTTTTTAAAATACCGTATTCTGCTTAGGGATCACCGACATTTATTTTGTCATTTTTTAGTGTGTGCCTATCAAAAAACGTTTTAATAAAAAAAAAATACGGGTTTGTATTAATATACTGCATATACGGGGAAAAATATGGTAAATTATCTTTTAGAAATACTGGTCCCCGGGAAATTTCCCCATTTCGAAAACCAAAAACAGTCTAAATGTGACCAAATAGGGATCTGTATACTCTGCAAATTTTGCATAAAAGGGGAAAAAAACCCGACCCCTATACAAAAACTACGGTTCGTATATCCCGTATTTCAAAGCAAATACACCGTATATTGACCAAATATGGGATCCCCATATTGCGTATACCATGCTATAGGGGCTAGTCCGTGCCCCTAAATAAAAAATCAGTTTCGTATTTTCCCCGATTTGACAAAGTACGGGTCCCTATATTTGGGTTTTCCAAAGCATTTCGGGACTAGTCCTAGCACGTATATCAAAAAAACAGTTTCGTAAAAGCCCCCTATATGACAAAAAATACGGGGGTCCGTTTATTAGTTATCTGCGTTACGGAAAAAAAACCAAGGCCCTATATTAGAAAATACAAGCCGTATAGCCCCCATATAGATGAAAAAAACCTATATGACAAAAATCGGGGTCCCTATACACGTATATCTGCGTTACGGAAAAATCCGAAGCCCGTATATTAGAAAATACAAGTCCGTATATGCCCGTTATTTGATGCACCCCAGTCCGTTTGGGAAAAATCGGGATCCCTAACTGTATTTGGAAATACGGCTCGTTACTGTTCCTTTTATTTTAAAAAACGGGAAAAAATTTCGGGGGGAAAAAAAAGTTCAAGACCCTTCGAAACTGAAAATGAAACTAATGTTAAAGCGGGCAGACTAAACCCTTTTCAGGGATTTTTTTGGAAATTTTTTCGTATATTGCAATATACGGGAAATATACTTTATGTATTTTCGGCGTATCGGGACCCCGTTTATGCTGAAAATAAGGGATTTCCCCGTATACTAGATGTTCCCGAATACGGGAAATCGTATATTAGGTCCGTTTTTGTAATATACACCCCGTATACGCCCGTATTTCGAAATTACGGGACCGTCACCCCCGTATTTTTGACCCTTTTTTCGCAGTGAGAAAACAAAAAAAAAAACAGTCTTGCGGAAAAATTATCAATTTTTTTTGTGAAAATTTCGTAGTAGCCGTTAAAAATCGGTATGTGGCGTATATTTGAAATTAAGACTAAACTAAGCAATTACTTTATTTTGTACTATATAAATAATTGGCCTGCCATGGTAAAAAAAACAACTGTGCGTTTGCGACCCCCGGATCCGACCCCCTGCGCATCCGCGCAGTTGTCAGGTCATGCGTTCGCCCTTTAACCCACTGCAATTAGGAAACCGTTAGCGAAAAAGCATGGACCCCGACCCGATTGCGCGGATGGCAGGGGTCTGGATCCATGAGGTCACAAAACCCCTTTGTTGGGTTTTTTATGGGGGCGGGGTCTATGTTTTATATCTGCTTCATAATTTTCAAAAAAAAATAAACTTTTGTGTTTGATGTATAATATCTACGATTTTTAATACTTCAAACGACATATCGATTTTTTTTCTAACAAATGACTCTTTTTTTTCAGGATGATTGAATAGCACGTGTGCGGTCTTTGTGCACGGAACGGTCTGGAGAGTAAAACACGTTTCAGCACAAACACCTTTCCCCGCGAGATTGTTTTTTGTTCTTCAGGTTTCAAAATTTAAAAAAAAACCCCTGGGGCAAAAAAAAAGATCTAGAGTAGGTGTTTTTTTTTTCCCTATAGAAAGAGAATAAAATTTTTAAAAAAATCTAAAATTTTATTAAAATCAACTTTTTTGATATTATATACTAGATAAAATTAATAGCATCAAACCCGCTTACATTTCAGTCTAGAAAAGTTTTATTTTGTCAGTAGTTACCCTTTTTTAAAAGATAAAGACGTAAATACTAACTTTGATGTTTTTCATGAGATTCCAGTTTGATCGAATAAATAAGTAAGCCCCCAAATTTCATTCGTGAAGAATTAGCCTTGGCTATTTGCTTCTGCGAAATATTTTTTTTTGTCGGTATTCGTGAAATAATTTGCCCGTTATTTTCTTTTTTTTAAAAACACTGAACATCAACTTTTGATGATGGATTTCTTGTCAACTAATGAAGGGGAAAAATGAATGAATAATTGTTAAATTTAATTGTGCTTGAAGAAGAATAATGAATAATAAAAGTTCACGAATAAATGAAACTCTTAACGGCTATTCTGAATTTTCCTTTTTCATGTTAAATTTTATAAAATTTATTAATTCATTTTTATGATCACTTTAAAAAATTTTTTCCCTTTTAAATCGCAGCCTCGTGTTTTCGTTAAATTGAAATGTTTTTATGATCTCCCTTTTAAAAAAAGATTTATATTTAGAAAAAAATTTGTCTAATTCAGTTTATCAAAAAAATTTAAAACAAAAAAGTACTTACCCCGAACTTATCTTCCTCTGCAGAATAACGTAATGGTTCAAGACATTTTTGCAATAAAGATTAGGTGCGTGCGGTCCTTGACCGATGTTATCGCCCCGGGGTAAATGCCCGCGCTGATTTGGTCGATTCCATTTTTAAAAGGGGGAGGGTAAAATTAGGGCCAGCCGATTATCCCCAAAAATTAGTTATATGCATAAATTTTTACAATTAAATGTTGCAGTAAAACGTGCCACAGAACTATTTGTACAGTTTATTTTTCGAAAGAGATGGGTGAAATGCAGTCGTTTATTGCATTTGAGGAAAAGTCTATTTACACGATTGTGTTTATTTTATAATTTATTCGTTATTTGTCCGTTAGTATTGACCTGGCACTCATTTAACTTTGCAAATATTTTTCGGGCGTTTTCGTTAATTTTCCTTATATTTGTATCCTGAAAAATTATCTATATTATACAGCTAACCAATGTCACTGTGGGTCTGACTTCCCAACACACATTACCAAGTATCATTTTTTTTTAATTGTAATGTAATGTTACAGATTACCTATTTTATATTTGAAATTAAATTTATGTATCTGTTTTTTTTTTTTTTGTAAATTTTAATTGTTTTTGCTTGTTGTATTATTTGCTGGTACGCTTATGACGGGTAACATGCCCCTTTTATCATAAGATGGCTTTATAACTAAATTATTCCACATTGTTTACAAACGTGGAAATATGATAACTTTTAATAAATTGACCATAAATATCACGATGAGTTTGATCAAATAAGTGGTCTATTGGTATGTTTCCACATAAGAATTGGTTGGGGAGATGGAGGGGAAGGGTTGGTCTGAAAGTAGGATTCGAACTCATACCTGAGTTTTCGCAGCAACCACCGCTTGTCCACTCGCTACCTGCACACATGCAACTGTATAGTCAATTAAGAGTTATATACGTAATATTTATATCCTACTTTGTGATCGGTCGCACTGACATATCAACTATACGGAATTATTCGAAATAGTCATGAGTGTCAGGTCACTACACGGAAAACGACAACCACGTGGAAATAACTTAAAACAGTGTCAATAAACGGTAGCATACAGGGGACATGTTCGAACTTGTTAGCGATCAAAACGGGTTTTTTTTTTCGCTTGTGTTAGCTAACGCGTTTCGCCGTGGTAGCTAACACGTGCGCACGTGATAAAATAATATGTTTCCATGTCCCGCTATGCATCCGTAGTATACATAGAGCATCTGCGGAATTATTTTGAATACGGAACAAACATTTCACTTATTAATTCATAAAGTACAGGAGAATTAAACAAAAAAGTATAAAATACATTTTATAGCGCTCTCTGAATTAAACATATAACTGAACGACTCGGTTAATTATTTGCTTTCTTAATAATCAAATTGCCATGTTATCTTACCGTTGGTTTAATGGTCCGACCCTACCCGGATGGGGCCTCAGTGCCGAGTGGTTTAGATCTGCTGACTTCTAACAACCTTGCCCCTCACGATGGTGGGTCCGGAGCCTCCACTCGGGGTGTTGAATTTCTCCATGTGAGAGAAAGCCATCAAGCATGACTTACGAAGGTCGGTGGGGAATAACCCAGGTGCCAGCTCATGATGAAATTTTGCATGGAAGGGCGCTGGTGTATTTCTCCACCGCAAAGCTGGGCAAGTTCGCTATAGGATCAATAGTTGTATCGATGTTGTTACACTAAAACCAACAAAAAACACAAAAACGACCTACCTGGACGGTTGCTGACCCGGATCTCGCGAAATTCGAGTAAGATATAAAAAATGCGCGTAGGAAATCATGGCAATAGAAATATTTTCGCGAGCACGCTCAAATAGAGGAATTCGCTCAACTGTCCTTTTCTCTTAAAAAATAATCCTATGGTGGTAGTTTGATTTATGTAGATTTCTTTATCTTTTTTTTTTTGCGGTCTGTAAAAATTATAGAATCGATTTCATAAGTAGAAAGTTTCAACACTCGTCTTATGGGTGTTACTTTTCGGAAGGTATTATATATTTTTACTGTTTATAATAACTGGGTGGAAATTAGTTGATTGTTTAAAAATAATAAATCTCATCCAGTGATTGGTCGTGGAATAATTCATTGTTTTGGTGTTCAGATTGTGATGAAAGTATATCACGAGGGCGCCAGCCGAGTGTTATATTAATACGCTTCTGTCTCCAAACAATGATTATTCAAGAGCAAATCACTAAATGAGATTTTTATTTCGATTCTAATACGTTACCAAGGATTCTTAATGTTCATCTTTGACAAAAAGTAATTATATATTTGCCCGTTTTCAACGGTTTTTTTCCAGCGCGCGCTATGCCGTTTTAACGCCATGACGTAATGATTGTGAAGTCAGAACAAGTGATTTGTTGTAAATAATTCACTGTTTTTTGCCTTGTTTGTTTAATAGGAAAATGAATCGGATCGTGTTAGAATTTTCTATAATTATTTGCATTGTATACACGAGCGGTTGGGAAATGTCCAGCAGAAAGAGTAATTTATGACATGGCATTTGATTTTTTACAATGCGTGGTACACGGATGTGTTTAATCACTTACTAAAAATAAGGATGACATTTAAATATTTTTTCCTCAATCGGATTTTTAGATTGGATGTAAAAATAATTCGGAAAACGCGCAAGAAAGACATTGATGGGGATTTATTCATGTCTTTGATTTTAGACCTGTTTTTGTCCGCGAATGTTTTTATCAGTTCATGAATTATTAGTGTTTTAATCTATTCATAATGATTTTTCTTAGTATCGACAAGGAAGAAAATTGATAGCTTAAATCAATCTTAAATTATTGCTTGTATTGAAAAAGAAGGAAAAAAACAAATATGCAAGATACCAAGTATGAAAGGATGAATTACTTGAGGGGTTTGAATTTTTATTGCGATGGTCGCGCGAATGTTTATTTCGATTTTGGACGCGCAACACAAAGGAAGGAATTATTCTATGCCTTGATGTTCATTTTGAATTTGTTGACTTACAGAAATCAATTTTCTTCATATCAATAGTTAAGGGTGTTTTTGACTTCCAGTTTTTAGCTAATATAACTTTCTTTAAATATAAAAATTGGTATATTTTGAACATTAGAACAAGTTTTTCTTTCTAAATTTTTTTTATTAAAAGATTGTTAAAACAAAGCAAAAGTATTTATCAGTTGGGAGCGACCCGGATTGCTAGGCATATAAAGCCCCTAATATCTTGTCCAAAACACACCGCGGAGGTATTTGTTTTTACGGCCGTTTAAATAAACGCAGTTTTACCTTATCGGTACCCCGTGACAAACGTTTTCAGTCTAAATTGATTATGAATTAAAATTTTTAGGAATATCGGGACTGGATTCTTGTCTGTATACAGGCATGTAGTAAATTATGACATATATTGTACATTGTTGAAAGTTCGAAACGTGTGAAGGTAAGGATGAATTGAATCGATGTCGTTGTTTTTTATTCTACGCCCAAAGGGTGCGTGTATTAGTGTAATGATTGACGCCGGTGTCATCTGTCCTTAGCTCTTTCTGTAACACTCTGTAACTAGTGAACCTTCGCGACTAACGGTGTTAATGGCTCGATTCAAGGACATCAATTGATGGTAAAAGTTATTTGATATTGTTTCGCGTCCGCTCTGTAACTACTCTTGAAACTGCTTGAAGGATTTAAAGAAACTTGGATAAATGTCAACACATCGAGGACAACGTGCAGAGCTTGTAGATAATGGTCACAATTGTGCTTTATTAAGGAACTAACTGCACTTTATCCCCATTTCAAGTATTTATAGTTTTCTAAAAGCTGTATCTTATTGTATTTGATAACTAGCAATGTATCTTTAACCTTGAATCTTTGCTGCAATTTTAACCTATGAGTGTCTTATACCAATAGATATAAACCGGGGTGAACAGAATTGCCGTTTACTTATTGCTTTACCCTTTTAAATGACCAGATTATTTTCATTTATATTTTGCCAAAACAATTTCTAAGTTATGATTATGCACATTGCGTTGAAATTCCCGTATTCCGACACATAACGGCAAATATACGGGAGTTGTAAGCCATGCATAGTCGGGAAATTTACGTCCCGTATTTTTGAAAATATACAAATTATTTAAATCCGTATTTCTGGCTTATACGAGTAATATACGGAGTTGTTTTCGAAGAATATTCGAGAATTTTATGTCCGTATTTTCGAATTATACAAATTATTCATATCCCGTATTTCCAGAATATTTTCGGGAATTTTACGGTGCTGTTATTCCATGATTATACGGGAAAATTATAAGTCCAGTATTTTTTGTAATATACAAATATTCTTATCAGTATTTCCAGAATGTAACGGGAAATATATACGGGGTGGTATACATTAATATACGGGAAATATCAGTCCCGTATTTTCAAAATTACCAATATTTAAATCCGTATTTCCGGGATTTAAGTTCAATATACGGAGTTGTATACGAAAATATTACGATACAGTAATTTTCGAAAATATACAATTTATTTATTTCCGTATTTCCAGGAATATTCGGGATAATATACGAGCTTGTATACAGCTAAAATATACGGGAAATATCCGGCAGTATTTGCGTGATATCGGGTTAATTTTTTTTCCGTTTACACCAGACATATACGGGGAATATAAAGTGTTGTATACAGGTAAGAATAACCCTTTTTAAAATTCCCGTATTTCGATATAATACGGTGTAGCGTATATCAAGAATTCCGTATTTCATAGTATACGGGAATCCGTATTTTATTGTTTTTACGGACTTTTAAATATACTTTGTCCCGTATACGCCGTATTTTAGTTTTCCCGTATTTCTTCCCGTATATTGGTAATATACGGAACCCCGTACACTCCCGTATATTAACTCTTTTTTTCGCAGTGACACTCAGAACAATGTGTTATTGATAACATGCCGAACTTTCAACAAAACCAAAACACATCTTCAGATATAATATTCATTCATTTTACGATTTCAACCAATTTTTGACAGGTCACAAAAATGTTTACAATGTGCATGTATATACTAAAAACGAAAACGTATTTTGGGAAGATAATGAAAGTCCTCATTCGTGTATTATTAAACCATTCGCTAGAAAAAAATTAGTATAGTATTCACTTGTTTACTAAAACACAGCTTTTATGTGTTTTTGTGACGTGTTTTTGCAAATGGGGTGAATCAGTAAATTGAATAAAATTATATGTTGTCGTCACTAAATATTTTTGAAATTTAATTATGTTAATAACAACACTTTGTTCTAAATGTATGATAAATTTCAAAATTGTATTCAAAGAATTTGCAAAGATATTGGAAAATTTGCAAATGCGGTTAGCTATTTTGTTCTGTATATATACCCTATTACCTTTAACCTTTATATATGAGCATGCAATGCGTGTTCGAGTGCGACTCATAATTTATTAATTAGATACAAGTGTATGGTTTATTTAAACCTATGATTGTAAATCAAATCCTGTATAATGTGAAATTATTCATGAATCATTGCATCAGTGCCGAAAATTATGTGAAAATATCAGTTTTAAAGCATGACGTTTTGACCTCTATAATTTGCAGATAATGGTCTTATATATGTTTTGGAGACAGCACTCAGATGAATCAGGGATGTTTAATTTTTAATAAAGTCTCCAAGCATTAACATTCCAATCCTCATAAACTTTTTTTCAGGGGCTAAAACCACCAGACTATTAGGTGGAGACGAAAATTGCCGCATAAAATAACACGTGGGCATATACAAGTATTTGTTTGAATATACTATTTCATAAGTAAAGCATGTGTAGATCCAGGAATTTTGGTTAGAGGGCACCAACTTTAAAGAGGGGGTCACCCAATTCAGGGTGGCTGGGGTTCGGTGGGGGTGGTCACATCGAGTTTCAAGACTTGAAAGCGGCCACTTAAGGTATTAGGTCACTAATACCTTAACCTCCTTTTTGAAGAGTATTTAATTCCTACTATAAACCTACTTTTACTGCAATTCTTAGGGGGGCGTAGGTTCAAGCCCTACTGGGACCAAATTTTTTTTCTTTTTTTCCTTTTTTATACTAAGCTTTTACTTCTTCAAGACTTATTATTGATGTTTTTGTACAAAAATGGAAAAAGATGATTCTAAGCGATTTTTTGGTGTTCAAAGAGAATTTACTACTTAAACGAAGGGGTAGATTTTACACATCTTTAAAATATATTGAGTTAAGCACGGTGAAAGTTCTCTATTTTGCTTTCACTCTTCATTATATATTGTGGAAGAAATTTAGTGGTTTTTCGTCTTCCCTAAGGTTATTTTTAAATGGAGTAAAAAAAAAATTCAAAAACAGAAACACATCATTCGAGCTTATTTTTTCAATGTTGAAGTATGAATTCTGTCTCATTTAAATCCGTTTACTTGAGGCACCATAGAAAAAAATTATATTGCATTTTTATTTTATGTTTTTATTGTTTACCCAAAGTTTGATGTTTTTCTATTGAAACTAATGGTAAAATGAGTTCTCTGCAACGTTTTTGATAGTGGCTATCACTTTGAAATTTGTCTCTACTTGCGCTTGAGGAGATACCATAAGTTATTCAAAATTTATAAAAAACGGCACCCATAAAAGTTGTTTAAAATTTGCAAAATAGTGCAAAACACGGTTTCCTTTCAGAATATACCAAGCAAAAAGGGCCCTTTGTAAACATTTTCTATTGTGACCCAATACCTTAATTCAACATCTCGCGCTAGATTATGGGTCGACAAGTTGATGTTTGCACGACAATTCTCGGGTCAAAAACGTCAAGATTTCTTCTTTTAGCGGGACATCTTTGCGCGAGAAGTTGAAGTTAAGGCTTTTGGATATGGTGCCAGCTTTTTAATTTTGTCTTTTGACAGTTCCTGTGATATGCAGGCTCCATAACCTCAGATCCCCTTTCTAAATTTCAGTTTGTTTAGGTCTGCCCATTGTTTTCTCGTTTGGGGCAAACCCATTACTTTATCTGGGGACTTAACGCCACTTTTCATGGAATTACACGCCACAACCCGTGTATTATTGAACGTTCCATGTTAACCGCCGTTTGAATACATCTGCGGATGTCTCTAAATTGCTTTTTGTACTTTTAGCATGTGTAAATGTTGGGTTCTGCTCGTAAATGTTGAGTTCTGCTCAACCCGGGTCTAAGGGCATGGACGGTAGCATGCATTTCCACTACCGTCCATGAACAGGCTCAATCAAACCGAGCCTGCAACATTTTCTTTTTTGTCGTGTTGAGCGACCTGTGAAGTTTCCACTTCTTCTACTTTATTATCACAGCCTGCGTTGTTTGTGCCGTGTGGCGGCCGTAAAAAGTCTCCCCGTACATTCAATCAGGGCTGTTATATTTCGATCTTCTCATATCGTTCAGCACGACTTTTATGCCGTGTAATTGGTACTGTTTAGTTTCTCAGCATGGGTGGTTCCACTACTCTCGCTTTCATAGCCTTGGGTATTGTATAATCACCCCTTGGATATGGTGCCTGCTTTTTAATTTTGTCTTTCGACAGTTCCTGTGATATGCAGGCTCCATAACCTCAGACCCCCTTTCTTAATTCCAGTTTGTTTAGTTCTGCCCATTGTTTTCTCAATCAAACCGAGCCTGCAACATTTTCGTTTTTGTCGTATTGAGCGACCTGTGAAGTTTCCATTTTTTCTACTTTTAAATTTCTACTTTTCGCGCTTGATTCTAGATAAAAAAATTGACGTTTGCACGACAATTGTCTTGTTAAAAACTTCAAGTTTTCGACTTTTCGCGGTAAATTTTTAGCGCGAAAAGTTGAAATTAGATGCTTAATTTCAAGTTTCCGCGTATCTGTCTGGTCGAATGGTCGATGACGGAAACAGGATTTCGTACATTACAGAATTTTGATACTGCAATAGTATGCCGAAGCTTCCGTGTTTATTTCGTTTTAAATTGAGGAGACGTTGGTCCGTCTGACCTGGTGAGTACTAGGTTAATCGTAGCACAGTTACAAATTTCTATCTCAAATCAGCCACTGTTGTGGAAATAAGTCTAGAAATAGGCCATCGTTGAGAAATCGGCCACCATTATGGAAATCGGCCTCCGTTGTGGGACCAGCCAATGATATAAAACTACCAAAATTGATGACAAAAGGGATGATTTTAATTTTAGTATTGTAAATTTTCTCCATTGGATGGGGATGTACCCCAGGCAACATCTTATGGGATATATATTTCTCAATTAATTCGGTTTGCAAGAGCGTGTAGTCATTTTAAGAATATCAATGAACATAATCAACATATTCAAAATAACCTTCTTCAACAAGGCTACCATTATAATAAATTACGTAAATACTTTCTAAAATTTACTGTCGTAATTCGGGTTTGGTTTTCATCCCTTTTACAGTTGGACGATGCGCTTACCATTTTGGCTGTGTCTGGCGGAAAAGGTGATCTGACAGGGACTGAGCTATTTTGATTTCTATCTTCTGGCCTGTTTCGTCGGGGCGTTAGGGGGTTTCTCTTGTTGCTCTGTTTTCTGCAAAGGCACTGAGTACATGCGTTTAAGGTTCATTATAATTGCTTTTTATATACAAGATTGTTTTATTTTGTGTTTTATATAACAAGGCTTCTGTTGCCTTTGCGTATGTTTGGGTTTCAAA
This sequence comes from Mercenaria mercenaria, assembly GCF_021730395.1. NCBI lineage: Eukaryota > Metazoa > Mollusca > Bivalvia > Venerida > Veneridae > Mercenaria > Mercenaria mercenaria. Next base: position 27,270 of record NW_026461929.1, read on the forward strand.
CGGCGGATATTACTTCTATTTACACTGTCCTATGACTTTCAAACAGGGTGGAGGTAAGAGTGCGGATTAACTGGTGTAAAACCCTGGGACCGAAATGCGACTTTAGGCGTTACATTTTCTACCCCTGTAGCGTCGATATACGACTATACGCGCGTTATGGATGGCGATTGACGAGTATAGTCGCGGTACAGAGATCATGCTGATTGCTACTTGTTAATTTTTGATAATCCTGACAAAAGTAGAATTAATTTGCATACTGGCTATTATTTCTTAGATGTTATTATCATTAATTGTGATAATAATAAGTTCCCCTGTTAAAATGAATGTTTGTAATTATGCGGTCATGTAAAGGAAAAACAAAAGACGCCGTCCGCTGTGTTTCGTTCATACTGTATTGGACTTTACAAAAGAGCACAATAATGTCGTCTGCCAGTCATATTTCTGAAAATGAAGCAAATCATGATTATCATTCTGATTCTGACATATCAGTTCCGTCGGATGATGATTCCGACGAAGAAATTATGCGAAAAAGGTGTACAACCTGAACCTACATTCAAAATGTTAAGATTGCGAGGGTTGAAATATTCGTTCACGTACATCGCATACTATATAAACATGAAAAAAACAAAAAAGTTTTATAAAATAAAAATGTGTGTAAATAAACGCATGTTTGTAAATTTAATAATTATTAGAAGATGGATGTAAATATCACAACTTCACATTTCTTTACACAACACATATTGTGGTTTCGCCACTGACCGTTTCAAGGCGGTGCCCAATTGTGTTCCTGTATTCGTTCATTTTGTCCTAATGTGACAGATTTGTGTGAGAGTGTGTGTTGGTGTTTGCTTTTCATGCGTGTGTGTGTGTGTGTGTGTGTGTGTATGTGTGTGTGTGTGTGTGTGTGTGTGTGTGTGTGTGTGTGTGTTGGTCGTATGCACGTCCGCGTGCTGTGTTACCATTTGGGGAGGCTGCGGTTTGCGGTGGCTTTCCCTGTGGAAAATCTATCCTTCTTTTTTTGTCACTTTTTTAAGTTTAAGTTGTATTGATTATAGGCAACTTGATGTGCGTCTGCATCAATTGGCTCTATTTCGATCATAGGATTATGTAAATTTATGAAATGACAATGTTGAAATGTATTTTTATCTAATGCAAGTTATTTTTGGCACTGATATTTTATCAAATATCTCCTTATCCATGAATGCATCCAACATTTATGCACATAAGTCCAAATCCTACTTAAAACACAACTTTGTCACAGCTTCAAATTCGTGTGTCTACCATACTTTTTCACAAATAGACAATATGACACCTAAATATATTTTCTTGTAATATAATGTTTTGTTTGGTAACTTTTTTGAAATGTTTGTTTTCTGTTTTATTTAGAGCGGGGTTGAAGGGTCAGGAGTCTGGTTTCAAAGTGGACCGGGCACGCAATTATTACATTACTCATATTATATAATCTAGAACACTTTCTATCTAGCATGTCAACAATTTTCAAAATATGCCATCATTTAAAACAATGTTGAAGGTAAATTATTTTATTCCATCTACTTCTGTAAAAACTAAACAGTTGGTTAACATAAATCAATGTACTTGTTCAACGCATTAAAGCCCTAATTAATTAAGCAAATGTTAAAACCTTAAATCTCGAAAACTCAAAAGTGGGACATAGAAAATTTCAGCCGAAGAAACAATCATTGGATGCACTGGATACCGTATTGATGGGATGATATTTGTTTCTTAAGAAATATTGTTTTTGCGTTGATATTTTATCCTGCAACTTAGTTACAACACTATATTTGGTTTAACTCACGCGTCGAGTTTTCATCGGATACAAAATCGCAATGCAATAATCAGTAGTTAACATAGGCCGTGACATGATAAATTCAATTTTATATTTAGAATTACCCATTGTGCAATTACACTATAGGATCACTTAATGTGCACTGTAATTGTGTTAGATCTCAAGTGTGCTTTAACTAAGGGCATACAATGTTTCAATATTCATCACAATTAGATATTTAAGTGAAAATATGAACCTCTTGTGTTTTTTTTTTCCATTTTGTCACAACTTTGTCTAGTTCAATTAATTCCAGGGCTAAAAGGAAAACATGACTGAATCTTGATACATTAACAAATAATGAACCGTTATCCTTCGTGCAAAGGTATTTTACTTAATACGCTGAAAAAAAGTAAATAAGGAACCAGACATGACAGAGAACTAAACATGTGATTAAATTTTCAAAAAACATTTAATTAAGATCTATACAACATGGATATAAATAAAAATAGTATTATTACTTTATTTATCATTTTATGGACACTAAAAGCTGCTAGAACATATCTAAATAAAAAACTGGACGGGTTCCATTCATATGTTTCATCCAAGGGAATTCCAATTAAGCGATTATCCGAAGGTAATTTTCGTATATCGCATTTGAATTGGTATTGTGACATTGATACGTCAATTGCTAAACACTTTAGCAAAAACAATATTTCATGGAGTGACATGTTTGAAACAAATTTAAAAGAGCTGGGCAATAAAACTGTATTCTCAGAAGCTGCACTGCGTAAGAACTGGGTGTACTGCCAAAAGATGGAACATCCATTACTTTAGTTGCCAGACAAGGCAACGTTAGCATACCAAAAGAAAATGTTATTATTCGTTTAAACAACCACGGTGCACTTGATGCCAGAACGACGATGGTTATCACTTTCGATGGCCATGTTAAAACAATTGCCAAGTCTGCTCGCGAACAACGGTCCAAGGAAATAATTCACTGGATTCATCATGGTTATCTATATGGGCTATGGAACACGTCGCTTCCATTGGTAATACCAGAATCAGTCTGGAATCTCGAAGATTTAGTCTACTACAAAGGTCCGCTTTTTTTCATGAAAGGATACTATTTGTTTGGAAAACTGTCAAAATGCAAACCCAACGATGGCATTGGGTTGGCTGCATTAAATCGAATAGTTCATTTAAAAGGTGATATTTCAACACTGGGTTTCACTACAGGTATAGATGCTTACAATACGAAAAGTGAAAATAGATTTAAATTACTGGCACATAAATTGGCATGGTCATATTATGCTGTAAAAGAGTTGGCGGAAACAAAATAGGTTGAAATCGGTAATTCATATTTTGGTGAAGATTAACAATTTGATTAAAGAAAATCAATAACCTCCAAAACAATTTGAAAATCATTTTGTCTAATTGAAAAGACACATACAGATTGTTGATTTATAGATAAAAAATTTATACGAAGTGCCTTTGGAATTCAAAAAGGAGCCAGTCAAAATTAAAGCAAAGTTTGTTTAATTGATTCCTCTACAATGTATCTGTTTTTCGAATTATCTGAGCATTTGAAGTTTAACAAGTACTTGTATAACATTCTACTGGAGAGCAAATGTACTAGCCTTTAGGCAAGTAACTATATGTCTATAGATATATTATATATGTCGTAAACATGAGTTGATTTATATGTCTATTTAAGGATACGAACTTTAAAGAAAATAATGATGGAGACTAAAGAATTCAGTCAACATAAGCACAAACAAAAAAATACAAAAGTACGTCAATGACAAATACTTATTTTAACTGAAGCCATTTCTCTGACGTCACTCTTATGCGTTTGTCGTTGAATCTACTATTGATTTTATCGAATTGTCGTATACACCGCTTGCATGTTTCAAACTCGTGAACCCTGAATAATAGCTTTGAAACGTGTCATACGCTAACATGGTGGTTACTGAAATCTTTACCAATAAACCAGTCATCAAATTTATGTATTTGTTGTATAGACGCATTTTTTTTTAATTAGCTTATACACCTGTAAAAGTTGGTGGATATCAATTATCAAATCATTATCTTTCGTGAGGAAAATAACACAAACAAACAAATTGAATGTTGAAGTGACAAGTGTACTGACAATGTATTTTCAATTTTCACATTGTAGATATCACGATCTGTCGCGTGCTGACTTTTCTGATTATTGTTACTTTATTTTAATTTTTATTCTATGTCATATGTAACGGACTGAACATACTTTAATCGCTGACCGGGAATCCACCCCTGAACCTCTAACATCTTAGGTAGACAATCTATTGCGTCGCTATAAAAGCTAACGTAATAGCAAGGAAGTATAAGTGTGCACTTATACCAATCCTACTACATACACTCCCTCTATATAAGAATTGGTCCTAAATTTCGAAAAGTGTGAATATTTTGCGGGACATTCCAAGGTGTTCATGCGTTTCTACTATTGATTTATTTACGTTGGGTGGCAATGTAACGTGACAGAACATATTTCAGCTCTGACCAAGAAACAACCTATATAATAGTAAGTTTCAACATGTCTTAAACCGTACATTAGTAACACACGTACACAGAAAAGCGGTCTCAACACACTTTATCAGAGACATACACATAACTTTTACTATATATGTTCTTTTCCAGCGTATCATCGTTTGCATGAACACGGCTGTTACAACCTCCGCGCTGGAACACATTTTTCTTAAAAAAAATCTACTATACTGATATGGGGAAGTAATGCTTTGTTGGGATTTGGAGTTACATAATAACTTATTTCTGATAGAATCATATAGACGTGATTTAAAATAACAAATATACTAAGTAAGATGTATGTTTGCCTGTAAAAGACTAAATTCATGATGACAGCGTAGCAAATATAACATTAGCGCCGAACTTACTTATTCAACTTGTTTGTTTTGTTGGGTTTCACGTCGCACCGACACAAGTGCAGGTCAAATGGCGACTTTCTAGCTTTTATGATAGGGGAGGACCCCAGCTGACCCTCCGAGCAGAATTTCATCACGGGCTTGCGCCTGGGTAGAACCACCGACCTTCCGTAAGCCAGCTGGATGGCTTCCTAACATGAAGAATTCAAAGCCCCGAGTGAAGCTCGTACCCACATTGGTGAAGGGTAACTGAAGTGTCTAGGATTTTACAGATTAAATGCAATTAACTCATACACACGAGCACACAGAGGGAAACTGATATTAAAAAGCGGCCAATTAGTTAAGGTCGCTGACTTAGAATCACTTGCCCCTCACTGATGTAGTCTCGAGCTTCACTCGGGGCGTTGAATTCCTCAGCTGGCTAACGGAATGTCGGGAGTTCTATTCAGGTGCCTTCCTTGTGATGAAATAAAACACGGTGGGGCACCCTGGGTCTTCCACCACCAATTCAATTGAATCTGCATTAAGGACACCGGCATATTCACATATATACAAGTATACAAGTGGTCGCTTGATTATTATAGTGAGCTATGTCCTTTTTTCCATTTCGAGGAAAACGGCTTCAAAGTTTCAACATTTTCTTTATAATTGGTCTTTTTGAAAAATTAAAAATGCAGGAAGAAGTTGTTTATTATTTTGTCTTGACACATTAAATATAAGGAAATTATTTCCAAAGATAAAATGGCAATTTGATATTTTATTTTGGAGATAGCTCAAATATCAAAAACGTCTATCGATATTTTGGAATATGACATTAAAACAATTTTTTTAATATGATCTCTGGTGGATGTTTACTAAAATAATTATACATGTAATAAACTTCTGAATGTATTTAAGATTTTAGAAATAAATTATTTTAAATTTAAACTGATGTTGTTGATTTTGTTGTTGTTGTTGTTGTCGTGTTGATTTCAACCAACAACCTTTGGAGAAGAAGTCCACCGCTTTACCCCTTGCCCATGACGCTTCCCACATTTAACCAACTCACAACAAGATTCATGTGCAGACGGAACCAACCTTAACCGTTTTTCAATACTAGGTAAGGTCATCTCCGGATGGTTAGCAGTCTAAATTGAACTACAGTAATTAATTTCCACACTCAAAGCTTTAAACTGATAATCAAACACGAATGGTTTGAAAGTAAAGTTTAAAAAACCACTAAAGGTTAATCGCAATTACAACACTTTAAAATTCAAGAAGTAAAAATTAACTCATTACAACTTAACTCGAACTATGTATATTTTTTCATGATTGTTTGAACAAACAAAAGCACTGCAGTAAGTGTCATTTTAAGCCATCCTTACATTCAAAAGTGTACAGATAAGTTGTCACAGTAGTTACAAATTTAAGCGTTATGTATCAAAAACATACTTGCTCACTTTTTATGAACAAACACTATCATCAACTAATAACTTCCTGACCTTGGATATTGTACATATTGGTAAAGACAAGCAATAGCAATAGGGCCAGTTTCAGTAAAACTCAACCTAAAATTCAGAAGTGCACAATTAAATTGTTACAGTAGTAAAACTCTTAAACATTGATTGTCAAAAACATACTTGTACACTTGATATGAACAAACACTTTAACAATGAAAGAGGTAAAATTAACTCATAACAACTGAACTCGAATTATGTACATAATTTTGTTCATGTTTGTTGGTACAAACAATAGTACTGGGACCATATTCATAAAGCATCTTAAGTATAAGTATAAGAAATTGATTATTTACTTAAGTATTACTTAAGTAAGAAATTTATTTTACTTAAGTATATTTGTTATTCATAAAACAATTTAATAAGTAATTCTTGGCTTTTATTGTGGACGAAAACATTTAAAAAATACAACATTAATTTCAGACAGATACAACATGCACAATTATGTTTAAAGTGCTTTTATCTGAAAACCAACGCTTTAATCGTACTCACGACGCTATTTTGTTTTCTGACTTAAGTCATTTCTTACGTATCTTAAGTTTAAGCTGTTTTATGAATAGGACTTAAGATTTTTACTTAGACGTAAGCTGAAATCACCACAAACTTAAGTAAAATCTTCAACTGAAGTCAAAACTTATACTTAAGATTACTTTATGAATACGGCCCCAGGAGTTAGTGTCACTTTAAGACATCTTTACATTCAAAAGTGTACAGATAGGTTGTCACAGTAGTTACAATTTAAGCATTATGTTCTAAAAGCATACTTGTTCACTTCTGATGACCAAACTCTAATATAAACTAGTAACTACCTCACCTTGGATTTTGTACATATTGATAAAGACAAGCAATAGCAATAAGGCCAGTGTCGGTAAAACTCAACCTAAAATTCAGAAGTGCACAATTAAATTGTTACAATAGTCATATACTTAAGCATTGAGTGTCAAAAGCATACTTGTACACTTGATATGAACAAACACTTTAACAATGAAAGAGGTGAAATCAACTCATTAAAACTTAACTCGAACTATGTACATAATTTTGTTCATGTTTGTTGGCACAAACAAAAGCACTGCAGTAAGTGTCATTTTAAGCCATCTTTACATTCAAAAGCGTACAGATAAATTGTCACAGTAGTTACAAATTTAAGCATTATGTGTCAAAAACGTACTTGTTCCCTTTTTATGAACAAACACTTTCATCAACTAATAACTTCCTGACCTTTGATATTGTACATATTGGTAAAGACAAGCAATAGCAATAAGGCCAGTGTCAGTAAAACTCAACCTAAAATTCAGAAGTGTACAATTAAATTGTTACAGTAGTCCAACACTTAAGCATTGAGTGTCAAAAGCATACTTCTACACATGATATGAACAAGCACTTTAATAATGAAAGAGGTAAAGGTAAAATCAACTCATTACAATTTAACTCGAACTATTGACATAATTTTGTTCATGTTTGTTGGTACAAACAATAGCACTGGAGTTAGTGTAACTTTAAGCCATACTTACATTCAAAAGTGTACAGATAATTTGTCACAGTAGTTACAAATTTAAGCACCATGTGCTAAAAGCATACTTGAATTTTTATGACCAAACTCTAATATCAACTAGTAACAACCTCACCTTGGACTTTGTACATATTGGTAAAGACAGGCAATAGCAATAAGGCCAGATTCAGTAAAACTCAACCTAAAATTTAGAAGTGTACAATTAGATTGTTGCAGTAGTCAAACACTTAAACATTGAGCGTCAAAAGCATACTCGTACACTTGATATGAACAAACACTTTAACAATGAAAGAGGTAAAATCAACAAATTACAACTTAACTCGAACTATGTACACGATTTTGTTTATGTCTGTTGGCACAAACAATAGCACTGGAGTTAGTATCACTAAAAGTCATCTTAAAAACAAGGAAGAATATCCAACAGGGAAAGCCACGTTCAAAAAACGCAGCCTCCCCACAGACACACACGAACAATTCTTGCACACCACACACAAAAATGAACACAAAAGGGCAAAACAAACAAATACAGGAACACAGTGGGGCACCGCCTTGGAACGGTCAGTGGCAAAACCACCACTGGGGAGTTTAAACTGGTTTATGGTGCACCTAACCTCACCCTTTCCCCCACCATGTTCCAAAGTCACAAGACAGTGTAAATAAAAGTAATCCCCGCCAGGTTGAACCCTAACATACGTAAAGGCAACAGAAGGTATGTAATGTAAAGCACAAAGATGCCCTTGTAGATATAATATAAAAATGCAATCCTTAAGAACCTAAAACGCATGTACTCAATGCCTTTGCAGAAGACAGAGCAACAAGGTAAACACCCTTAAGGGCCCGACAAAACAGGTCAGAAGACGGAAATCAAAATAGGTCAGTCCTGGTGGGATTTAAGAACTACTAATCATAGAGTTTTCCACCTGATCCGTCAGACACAATCAAAGAGGAAAGTGTAGCGTCCAACTGTAAAAGGGTTGAACACCAAACATGCGGTGTGTCTCAAAACAGTTGGGTCATAACCTCTTTTCATAAAACGTTTAATTACTTTACTAAATACAATTGGAAAATTGCCATGACCCACAATCTTACGGAATTTGTAAACCACATCCCCATAAAAAGCTGGTTTTGATATACCTTCTCGCAGAAGTGATTTCAAATTGCTATTTTATTTTAAAATTACATCTGAATTACGATAGTAAAATTTGGAAAAGTATTTACAAGAAATAGATAAAGTGAAGAACTAACTCCAGAAATATACTTTTTACTTCAAAACTAACATGTTTCGTCCATTGGACTTCATCAGAGTATAATAACAAAATAGTATGACGTCACAGGAAAGTACGACGTCAATGACGACGTCAAAAGACGTTACCCATTTTGGCGTAATATTCACATATAGTATAGGATCAAAATAGATACTTATTCCCTGCAAAAATTGCAAAGCAAAAATAATATTAATACAGGCAAGGAAAACTAACTTATATGCAAAAATACATTAGGAAGAATCTGTGTGAAAAAATGAAAGACTAAAATAATATTTTAGATTCATCCCATGAGGCCAGGCTGTATTCAATGTATGATCCAAACGAGTCTCTTTCAAGAGCCCAAACCAGTCATTTTTACCAAGTCGATTGGCATGAAAGAAAATCACTAACAGAGTGATTTTCAGAATTGAAATGTTCGATACATTTTTTAGGAGTATCAGGAAAATGTCTGATATAAAATTTATGGTGTTCATTCTTTGAGAACATTTCTGATGTGTTTGTCCCACATATTGTAACTTACACTTTTTGCATGTGATTAAATAGATAACATTTTCAGACATGCAGTTAAGATTTTGTTTAACATCGTAAGTTTTTAAAGTTTGAGAGCTTGTAAACTGTACAGATTCAGTGATATTAGCGCAATGAGAACACCGTGTTCTATTACATTTAAGAACACCACCATTTACATCCGAAGACATCAGATGGACATTGTTTAAACTGTCAATAAATTTAAGTAGGTCTGCTTCACTGTGTTCCCATATAAAAAAAAATGTCATCGAGGAAACGTACCAAAGCGATGCTTAACAGTAGTATTAGCTAGGAAATCGCTTTCCGTTTACCCATAAAAAGTGAAGCATATAGGACCCATACGTGTACCCATAGTAGTACCTAAAATTTAAACATAATTTTCATTATTGAACTGAAAATGGTTTTTAGTCAAGACTAGTTCAAAAGCTGGCAAATATTTCATTGACTGACTGATGTGACAAGTATGAATGAGCTTTGTCCAAATATTCACGGCAAGCCTCTATCCCGTCTCATGGGGAAATTAAGTGTATAAGGATAAAAACATCATAGTAACCAAAAATGCATTAGGGGAGATATTAGGCATAGCCCCTAGCTTTTTAATGAAGTCAGTAGAGTTTTTAAAACATATGAGGACAGGGCTTCCATTGTGTGGCTTCAAGATATTATAAATGTATTCAGATATGCTTCAGAAACAGGTTATACCCAGATACAATTGGCCGTCCGGGTAACCAAGTGGTAGTTCTGAGTTAATATCTTTATGAATTTTGGGCAAGATGTAAAAACTGTGGCGTTCTGGCATCACTAGGTACAACTAAAGTTTTCATTTGAATCACCATTAACATTCCTACAAATAACATCTAAAACATCAGTAACATCTTTTGAAAACTGTTTTAACAGGGTTATGATCAAAATTTTTGTAGTAAGCAGTATTATTCAGCTGTCTGTGACTTCAGCAATATAATCAGTTCTGTTTTTTTACCACAATAACCCAGCCTTTGTCAGATTTCTTAAGGATTATACTATCATCATTTCGAAGATTTTTCAGGGCAGAAAGTTCATCAGTAGATAGGTTAGGTCGAAACCTGTACTTACTGTTCTTTTGAAAAAAGTTCATGCGTTATAGCATCAATGTTTAAAAATCAAGTGTAGAGTCTGTTCCAGAAGGTGGAGTAAAATATTAAATGTTTTTTCTTATTTTCTGTTTATTTTTCCCACCTTCAGCCCCTTACCAATCATTTTCGCCTTTCAGAATCCCTTCCGGCTTTGGAAAAAAAATTTTTTCTTTAAACCCGGGGAAAACCCGTCTCTTTGAACTCAAAAATCTTTTGGTTTTAACTGTATCTCATTATGGTGCTTGGGTTTTTTGGTCGGGAAAAGGCCCCGTACCGGGGGCGTAACCACCAAAAAAAGGGGCCAACCCCCTTTTACAAATTTACAAATTTTTATTTACAAAAGGGTATTATTTACAATGAATAGATTTAAAAAAGAAAAAAAAAAAACTGATTTAAGAAAGAAAAAAAAAAAAAAAAAAAAACAGTATCTCTAGATAAAAAAGTTCTTTCTTCCTTTTAATCTGACGTGACACAGGCCCTTTTATTTTTTTTTTTTAAAATTTTTTTTTTGTAGCACAAACAATATATGACAACTTTTCTTTCTTTGTCCCTTTAAACCGGGGAATACTTTGGGGAATTCCTATTGGTTCCCTTTGGTGGTAGGTGAGGGAAAAAAAACCCCCCCTTTTTGGGGGGGGCTGACTTCAGGGGATAAAAAAAATTCATCGTCTTTGCGGTTTACGGCAAAACCCAGGGGGACAAAAGTCTGCGCGGGGAATATCCTTTCCGGCGAGTAAAGAAAAGTGCCCTCGGGCATTTTATTTCCCCGGGTTATGACATAAACCGGTTTAAAATCGTCTGGGGGAAAAAGGGAAAAATATATAACATAGGGGAAGCACCTTGAAAAAACAAATAAGTAAAGGGCATAAAACTGCTCCTTTGGGTACCCCCTACCTCCTTTGGCCCTAAAAAATTACGTGCTACTTAAAAAAAAATTATATGTGTACTAATTTCCGACGTCCTTGTTTTAAAATTACGTATTTATTACTTCCATTTTAAAAGATTACTTATTTAAAAAGAAAAATTTTTTTTAAAGTATGAAAAATTTATGAAAAGTATATGATGAAAATTAAAGTAAGGGAAAAATGATAAATGCAGCCATTATTTAAAAACTAAAAAATTAAAAAAAAATTTCCCAATATAAATCAAACGTTTATCTAGTTGGCATCCATAAATTTATTTAATGCCATACAAAAAAAGGACTTTGTTTTGTGGATGAAATTAGCTGTCACACAATTTCTTTTTAAAATTTATATTTACTTTTTTAAAACCAATTGGTACTAGATTTGGCCTTTATAGATTTATACAAAACCCAATTTCATTGCGGGAAAAATGGCGTTCCTTAAATTAACAAAATTTTTTTGGCCCTTTTAATTTTTTTAAAAAAAGTGTTTTTCAATTTTCACGATAAAAATTTTTTTCGGTTTTAATCAAAATTTTTCTTATATAAACAAAACGTTTAAAATCCTTTTTCTAAATAATTTACAAAAAATCTAAAAAAAAATTTAATAAATTACCCCGAAAATCCCGAAACTACCCAAAAAATCATATCCCGAAAAGTAAATTTAAACAAAATTCTGTTAAAAATTGAAAAAAAAAATTTCCCAAAATAAAAATCGTAATCCCAAAAATTTCTTTCAAAAAACAACAAAAAAATTTTCAAAACCTCGATCGAGCATTTTTTTAGCAAGAAAATTATTCAGACTGTTTCGTCTTTTTAAAGTGAAAAGGTGGTTTTGCGCAAGGATATCTATTTCCAGTCTTTTTTTAAAGGATAATTTTCCCGCCAAATACTAAATTTCATGGGTTTCACGGCTAAGCCGTGGACTCCGACTATTTGTGTTTCCACGGGATTAAACGTTTAATACCCGGGGATTAACTACTTTGGCGCTTTTTTAAAATTAAAATTTGAGGCCATTATAGTGGTTTTGGGGAAAAAACAAAAAATTACGGAAGTTTTTTAAAATATAAATTTTTTATTACTAAACCCGACTTTAAAAAATTTTCGGGAAAATTTTAAATTTTATGAAATCAAAAAAAACATGAGGGGGATTTTTTTTGCGTGAAATTTCTAAATTTTACCTTAAATAACTAAAAAATTTCAAAAAAGTTTAAACCCAATCCCTGCATTTACCCTTACAGCTAAAATAAGGCCCGTAGTCAATTTGTGACCCACGCCCCCCCTTAAAAAAAAAAAATTTTTTAATTTTTTTTAAATTGAAAACAAATGACTTTACTAAAATTTAGAAAAAACAAAAAAGAAAAACACACTGCCTATCTGTACTTTCATATAATATAGCCCACCTCCCTTACACTCTATTTTCAATAATCTGCCCCTTTCATTTTCTCTACCGGAATTGCTTAATATGATCCTTTTATGGCTGCAAGGCCAATCCCCTTTCTCACCCTGGAGTTGTTTTGTTTCGCTTTTTTTCTTTAAAGGTGGGGCCCTGATGTTCTGTCCTAGTAAAAAGGTCTTTACCGAAAAAATACCGGTGAAAATTGGTTTTTTTTATCCCCCCTTACTATCCCCCAAAAACACCCCTTCTCTATACTGGTACTTTTGCCCCCTTAGGTAGCAATTTTTATTTGAAATACGCTCGGGAAAAATTTTTCTCTCCACCCATTTTCCCTGAGGAAAATACGGGCCCTTTAAACCTACTCTGAAGCATCTACTCTCAATAAAAAAGTCTGTCAAAATCTGGCAACTTAAAATTTAGGGGGGGCCCTTTTAAGTTCCTTCAAAGTTTTGGGAAACCCTTTTCTTAAACTTTTAAACCCCCCCTCTACAAGTTTGGCTGCCCCTTTTTTTCGTCAAATCTTTTGGGGGGGAAAACTGACAAGGGCCCGGAAAAAATTGGGGGGATAAACTTTCTGTAAAATCCGACAAACCCCTAAGAAGGGAAACGTTTTGCCTTTTTGGGTTTTTTGGGTTCTTCGGTTCCGGAAAGGGCCCTTTGTACTTTATTTGGAAGGGTTTTCAAGGGTTTGAACATCCCCTTTCCCATGTGCCCAAAACATTCTAATTTCTGAAAACCTTTTTAAAACCCTTTTAGTCGGTTTTGGGGTTAACTTAGCCTCTCTTAGTCGGGTTTTTAACAATCAGAAAGGGCTATACATTTTTCTGGCCATGTAAATTGTTTCCCACCAGGATTTTCATCTATGAAGTTTTATCCGGAGTGCCCTGGGTCCTTCAAAACCTTCCGCATCAGTCTACAAACGTTGCGGTGTTTAAAACTAAAAAAAGGGGGCATCTTAGGGGAACTGGAAAAAACCCTTTCGGGGTTTAAAAAAGCGCATGGGTTTTCCCATTTTCAGAAAAAGGAAACCCCTTCCCCAGAAACCCTTTTGCTAAAAGTTAGTTTAAAAAAATTCCCTTTTTTTTGATTTTTTGGAAAAAAATTTCCCCCCATGTTTGGCTTTAGGTTCCGAATCCAAAAACCGCAGTTTTTTGGGACCGGGCGAAAATCTATACAGAACCTTATACGGGTTATCTTTTTTCCTTATGAGGAAAATAGGGGAGGAAAAGGGAGCATTTGATGGTTCGATTACCCCCAAAATTCCAACATTTTTTCTACTTCCTTTTCACAAACTGGTTTGCGAATGAAAAGGGGAATAGGTTTAACCCCTTAAATTCTTATGGATCTGTAGTTGACAACTGAATATCTTTTCAACTAATTTTGGTTTTTCCGGAATATTTTGTCGTAATCTGGAAATTTTCAAACCCAATTTCTACTATTTCCCTGTTTACATGTACTGGTAATCCGGATTTATTTTTTCATCTTTGTACTTTTCTTTTCCCTGTTTTATTGGACACAAAACTTATCCTTTTTACCTACTCGAAAATTCTCACTACTTTCATTCGGATCTAATCGGGCTTAATTTTTCTGTTTCCTCCTTTTTCAATAGTGTAAAAACCCTTTTTTAAAAATACCCTTTTTGGGTATAGACTTATTTTTTAAAATTCCTTCCTTTCCCCGTACTTTTTTCAACGTTTGGGGGAAATTTTTTTTCAATTTTCCTTTACACTACCCTGAAATTTTAAGTTTTATTTATCCCTTTAAATACTACGAAAGGGGCCCCTTTCCCAAATGTAACAAAAATTATTATGTTTCGTAGGAAACCCAAAACAAGTACCTTACTCCCTGTTTAAACCCTTATCTCTCCCCTTCCTTTTGTAATACTTCTTTTTATCTACCCACTCCCTTTTTCAAAAGGTTGCTGAGCTATCTTACACGTATTTCCCAATTTTCTTGCAAAACCCATAAATTACGGGAAAGTGGTTTTAACCTCATATTTTTCCGTCTTACCAGCCCAAAACTCTCTTAGCACAGTTATCGGTCCACTTTTTGGTTCTCCTTAAATTTAATAAAAGGGGGGAAAAAACCCCCAAATTTCTTGGGGAAAATTCCGGGTAAGAAAAAAAATTAGCTTTAAAATTCCCCAAATTCCCAATCTTAGGTCTCTCACTAAAATTACTTTAACCCTTTTGGCTTAAAAATACCTTTTAAAAACTTTTTATTTAAAACCCCGTTAACATAGGGTGATAGGGTTTTGTATTTTTTAACGGGCCTTTTATGACAATAACCTATTTTTCTGCCATAGTTCCCGACATAAACTGCGATCCCCCAATCGGTAAGCATTTCCTATGGCACTCCTAATCTTCCCGTACAATCTACTAATGGGCCCCTGCTACTTTTCTCGTTTCAATACTAGGTAGTGCTATGGCTTCCGGAAAATCTAGTAGCTAAAAATTTAAAAGTTAAAAAAAGTACTGTTTTTTTCCCATCAAATCATAGGTTCGATCGGCCAACGATTTTCGGCAGCAACTCTCTTAAAAAGGAGTATCAAACAAAGGCATTTTTTCCTAACGGAACTTTACACTCTACCCTTTGTATAGTCGTTGACAAATTCTTCATGTCTGACCCCTACCACCTAAAACCCTGCAAATTTCTCCTGGCCCGTTAAAATTTGCCTAATACCCTTTTCAATTGTTTTCCTATACCCAAATGGGCCCGACAGTAAAAGAATCAGTGCAACTTTATCACCCGTTTCTCTAAGCATTTAGGGTACAAACAGCTGTCTACTTTTTTCTAAAAATTTTTGGGGTTTACTCTCTTTATAACAATTTTATTCCTAATCTCAAAAATAACTGAACCTTTTTCCTTACACTGTTTTTCGTACCTTCCCCAGCCTTTTTTTACACCAAAATTTAAAATGCTTTTCTTTCTGTTGCTTTTCTAAGAAATTCCTCTCTAGATACCCTTAAAAATCTGGAAAGGAACTTTTTAAACTTTACTTGCTTTTTAATTTTGGGTTGGCCCCAGTTTTATGTGCGCTTAAAAATACTAAAAATGAGGTTTACAGTCCTTACATTTTTAAATTTTAACCTCCCTTTTTTGGTTTTCTTCAAAAAAAAGCCCCTTCGGTTCCCCTTTAAAAAACGGACAATCAATATCTATTTAGCTACATCTAGCCTATGTTCACTCCCCTTTTATGTACTTAATCTAGGGGGTTTTTTCTAAAAACTGACTTGCTTCTCTAAGGCCCGTTTCACTATTTACCATGTACAACCTGTTTCCCGCATAGCGATTACATTCCCCCACCTTTTCCCTAAGTACCCGGGGTTTTTTAGGAAAATGGACTTTCCCAAGCATCCCAACTCCTCAATCACTTAGTTCATAATACTATTTCCACTCTTGACCAAATTGACCTTTCCTATCTCTATCTCTATTTCTTCCCCTTCCTCTACTCCTAGATCAGTTTCCCGGGCCCCTACCTCTATTTTTATTTTCTTACTATTTTTTATTCTCCCCCTTTTCTATTTCCTGTTTACCCTTTCCTCTGCTGCTGCATTAGCCTATTTTCCGCCGTACTTTTTTTCTCCTTCAATTAAAAAGAAAATATGCCTATTCGCCCCCACTTTTTTACATTTAGTACCCAAAGGGTTGAAAAAAATTACCCTATTAGAACATTGCTACTACCTTATTTCTAGTGCCCCACATTACGACTACTAGGATTACTTTTCTCTGAGGGGGTTTTTTTTTTTTTTTTTAAAGGGTTTTTAGGGTCCGGTCCTTTTGGTTCGATTCACGACATAAATTGGGACCTCCCCCGAGTTTTGCAAACAAAACTGCATCTTCTGCTTCATCCTTTGCTTTTTTAAATAACCCTTTTTACTCTCAAATTTTGGTATAGTTCTTATTTCAAAATCTAAAATTGGTCCCCTTAAATATAAAAACTAAAAAATCCCTTTGTTGTTTTCCCCACCTTACTCAATTTTAAAAACCAAACCCTCAAATATCTATTATTCGGGGTAGAAAAAATTCCCAAAAGGTCTATTAATTTCCCCAGGCCTTTCAGGGTTTTAAAAAATTTTTTTTAGCCATCGGGCAGTGGTCGAACTGACGTAGCAAGCGGCTTTCAGTTTATCATAATTTCCCTTTCCCATCTTCCAACGGAAATCCCCTTTCCCCAAAAACCCCCCTCTTGCCCCTTCCCTTTAGAAGGAAAGGTAAGTTAAGTGACCCTATCTCTTTATCCCAAACCTGCGCAAAAAGCGTTTCGTTTACAATTCAAGTAAGCATCCCGGGGAAATTTTTTTTCATCAAAAGGGGACATCTTTAAAACCCTTTTCCTTTTTTTTTACTCAAACTTTTTTTAAATCTGTTTAAATTTATGGGTCTGTTTTATTTCCTTTCTTTCTGTTCCCCCTTCTCTGTTTCAACTTTTTAGCTAACATTAACTTTCCTTTTCCATTTTTAATTTTCCTGTTCTAACTTAGTCCGTTTTTTAACCCTTTTTAGCTTAACTTCGTTTAACTCTAACCCTTTTCCCCTCAGCTTCTAAACTACCCCGTTTGTTCCCTATTCTATCTTTTTTTTCTGCAACCCAGCCTCCCAAATCTTAAACTTTCCCCATCTGCTTCTAACATTCTTTTCTGCCCCTTTTAAACTTAATCTCTCTGCTCTTAAAAAAAATTTTTTTTTCCTATTCTTCCCTTTTTTTTTCCGGCCAAACTAGCTTCTAACTTAACCTTTCCTTATCTGCTTCTACTCGTAATTTCTCTGCTTCTAATCTATCTTTCTTGCTTCTAATTTTACTATGTCTTTCTCACGTTCCCTAGCCTTGGGGTCTTCCCTTAAAAAAAGTTTCGTAACTTTTTTCCTTCATAAATAACTCCTTTTTTACCTTCGTTTTTAAATTTTCTCATAGTCATGTTTAAAAGAGTTTCATCGTTAAATATTTAACCCCTACGCACTACAGTTCTATTAAAAAAACCTGAGACACTAAATTTAAAAAATTTGTGGGGAATACTGGGTAAAACTAGTTTACACTTTAAAGGGCCCACAGTTACCCTGGAGCCAAAACAAAAAACCTTTTTTTCTTCGTATATTTCTCACCAAAACGTCCCCACTAAAAAAATACACTAGGGTTTCCAACAGTACTTTTGTGTCAATCAAGGTTGCATAGGCAACAATCAACAAAAATGCAGTGACGTTGGCTTTAACAATACCTTAGCCTTATCAAATATCAAACAACTGTAAGGGTTAAAACTTTAGTGTAAAAAAACAAAATAAACCAAAAATGTTTATCCTAAGATAAGTATGGGATTTAAAAAACTGTGTAGATAAAACATAAGAGTAGGTTAAAAGTTTTATGGGAAGTAAACAAGCTTGTAACCCCCGGGAAATTTTAAAAAAAAAATTTTTTTTATCTGGAAAGTATAAAAGTACACTAATACAAAAAAAGGATACTGGGAGAAGTTGGGCCCGGGCCCCCCACCAGTAAGAGTGAGTAGGAAAAATCTCCTTGTCCCAAAGGGGGATCAAATCTCAGCCCCAGATATAAGGTGGGTTTATCATAGAGTGACCCAAAAAAAAACCCCAAAAAAAAAAAATAAAAAGGGAAAAGAACTCACCCCCGGAAAACAAGTGGGCGTTTGCAACTGTCTATCCGTCTGTGACCACTAAAGTGGTTTGTGAAAAACTTTGGATCTGTCCTTGTTTTTATCTGAGGTAAGAGTCACTTGAAAAAAAAGAATAAAAAATATTATATGTTACAAATTTGAACAAAAAAGAGGAATCTTTACAAAATTAAATTTCTGCAGTTTTTTAAAGGGTGTTAAAAATGTTCGAAAAGCTACTTGTCTGGTCGACCTATCCCTTTCTGAAAACCATTGTGACAGGGGAAAAAACCCTTTCCGGCGACATTTAACCCCAAAAAAAAATTTAACACCCTTTAAAAAAATTTTAAAAATTTTTTTCATAAAAATGTTATTTACAATGAATAGATATGGAAAAAAAAAAAAAAAACTGTTAAAAAAAAAAGAAAAAAAAAAAAAAAAAAAAAAAATTCAGTATCTCTAGATAACCCCCAAATTCTTTTTTAATTCCTTTTTAATCTTGGGCGGTGACACAGGTCTTTAATGAATTTTTGAACCCTTTTTGTAGCACAAAAAAAAAAATGGGCAAATATTTTCATCCAGCCCTTTTTAAACCCTGGGAAAACTTTATTCCGTATTGGCTCCCTATGGGGGTAGGGGATTGCATCCCTGAGCTGACTTCAGAGGATAACAAAAATCATCGTCTTTGCGGTTTACGGCACAACCATGGGACGAAAGCTCTGCGCTGGGAATATCACATCCAGGCGAGTGAAGACAAGTGAACCTCGGGCATTTTACTTCCGGGTTATGACATCACCAGGTAAAATCGTCTGGCGGAAGAAGCTAAAATATATAACATATGGTAAGCACCATAGCAAAACAAATAAGTCAGGGCATAAAACTGCTCCTTTGGGTACACCCTACCTCCGTAGGCTCCCATAAATAATACGTGCTACTTATACAAAATATATGTGCTACTAAGTTCAGACGTCACGTGATTAAAATACGTCACTTATTACTTCCATTATTACAAAGATTACTTACTTAAAAGACTAAAGTTAAAGTATGAAAAAGATATGAAAAGTATATGATGAAACATTATAGTAATTTAAATGATAAACTGCAGCCATTATTTACAACTACAAATTAACAAAATTAAATATAAATCAAACGTTATATCATAGTTGGCATCCATATAATATCTAATGCCATACAACAAAACGGACATTGTATGTGTATGCAATAGACTGTCACACAATTTCATATTACAATAATATATTACATACATGGTACTAGACTTGCCATATAGATTTATACATAACAATACAATGCAGTAATGGCGTTCCATAATTAACAAAATGTTTGACATAAGTTTTTGAAACAGTGCTTTACAATTATCACGATACAAATTTCAGTATAAATCTAACATCTTATATAAACGAAACGTTTAGACTCCTCTTTCTAAATAATTTACAAAAGTCTGAAAAAATTTAATAAATTATCCTGACATACCGAAACTAGCCAAAATCATATGCCGAAAAGTAAATGTTACAGAATTCTGTAGAATGAACAAAAATTTACCAAATAAAAATCGTAATGCAAAAATCATACAAAAATCTAACAAATAAATTTCTTACCTCGATCGAGCATAAATTTCTAGCAAGAAAATTATTCAGACATAGATTCGTCTATAAAGTCGTAAGGTGGTGTGCGCAAGGCATATCTAGTCCAGTCTATTTAAAGGATAATGTCCCGCCAAATACTAAATTTCATGGGATTCACGGCTAAGCCGTGGACTCCGACTATTTGTGTTTCCACGGGATTCACGATATAGCCGGGGAATCTAACTACTTTGGCGCGGATTTAAATTGACAATTTGAGGCCCATTATAGTGGTTTTGGGGATAAAAACATAAATTACTGAAGTTTATAAAATATCAACTTTCTTATTACTGAACAGAATTTAATGAAATTTACATGGAAATTTAAGTTATGAAATACAGAAAAACATGAGAGGTATTTCATGCGTGAAATCTGACATTTACCTCAATAACTCAAAAATTTACAAAAAGATGATGCAATACCTGCATTTACACTACAGCTAAAATAAGGCCCGTATGTCAATTTGTGACAAGGTTTAAGACAAACTTTTAGTCCCTTACCTAAAAGTCTGTACTCACAGTTTGTAAGTTCCCTTGAAGAAAGATTTTTCACTGTCTCCTTGCCCCTTTGTATTTCTTTCTGTATTTTCTTTTGTTGTTGCCATTTTCTCCTACTTTGAATTCGGATGAATCTCCTATTCCTTTTATTTCTCCCAGACACTTGATGAGGTGATCTATTGACTCCTTGAGGCAGCTCTGTGAATCCCGAGGTTTCATTCTCGGAGACTGATTCTCGTCTCTCTTCTGTTGTTTTTTCCCCATTTTGTGACATTCGCGTAGGTCATATTCTGTGCGTTGCCTGGGGGCATCCCGTTTTTTGACGGATTTAAGTTAGGGCGAGAAGAAATTGGATTTTTTTCTGCGTTGTCTTGATTTTTTCCAGATGATGTTTTCTGTTGTGTGGCAGCAGTAGTTTTCTCTGGATCATCTCGTCTCTTTTTCTCTCTATTTTTATTGTTGTTGTTTTTCTTTTTGTTGTTTTCCTTGTTGTTGTTTTTCTTCATGTTGTTGTTCTTCTTGTTCTGAATGTTATTTTCATTTATCTCAGGACAGGAAGTGTTGTTGACTGGAACATTTAACATCTTTTTCTGCAAAACTTCAATTTTGTTGTTTTGCTTTTGTAGAATTTTATTCTTTTTGGTTTCTGTTTTTTCAAAGATGTCCTGTGTGACAGTTATCCATCTTGTTTCATTCTTTAGTTTTGCCTTCAGCCTGTTTTCCTGTTCAGTCATTTTAGGTTTTGATTCATGCAGTTGCTGTCTATGTTCTTCACAAACCAGACGAGTTACTTCAAGCGATGTTTTCTTTAAAAGTATTTACGTAATTTATAATAACGGTAGCCCTGTTGAAGATGCTTATTTGTAATAAATAAGTTACGTTCATTGAAATCTTTAACATGACTACACGCTCTTGCAACCCGAATTAACTGAGAAATATACACCCCATAAGATGTAGCCTGGGGTACATCTCCATCCAAATGAGGGAAATTTACAATACTGAAATCAAATTCATCCCTCTTGTCATAAATTTTGATATGTATGAAATTGTCGTAAATAGAGAGATGTAAATCTAGAAATGAAGTAGTATTATCCGAGTTGTTAGTTTTATTTAACTGCATCTCCCTGGGATATACATTTTCCACTAACTGATCAAAAAACGGATTATCCATATTAATTATATCATCCAGATAGCGTGATATACTATTAAATGCAGTTATAATGTCTGCCTGTGTATCTTGAGAAAGGCTCATCATAAAATCTCTTTCATTACAATTTAAAAACAAATCTGCAACAAGGGGTGCAAAATTTGTTCCCATGGGAATACCAATTACTTGTCTGAAAACTACATTCCCAAGCCTGACATAAATATTGTTCAATATAAAGGAAAGGGCCTTACAAACTTCGTTACAGGTCCACATAGTAAAATTCTTTACAATGCAACTAGTACAAAATGCTTTATTGAAATTGCAAGCGAGAAAAGTAGCATTTTCCCTGGCAAAATTCTTTTGAATTAGGGCAGTATGCTTTTCATTTATTAAGTTATGAGGTAAAGTCATATAAAGTATGGAAAAGTCGTAAGTACTGACTGAAGACACCTTGTAATTTTTATACATATAATTCATACAGGATTTCGCCAGAATTTTGTACCGACCTAAATAATTTTTTACCAGAGTTTTCGTATACTTTGTCACAATATCTTTTCACGTGGGCTTTAACAGTAGTAAGGCATGATGTTAATAACTTGGAAATATTTGTGGTGGTACAGGAACTTGAATTGCCGATGAAACGAGCTTTATATGGCTTTTTATGTAATTTTGGAATCCAAGACATAATAGGAAGTTTAATTTGCTGGTCATCTATACGAACTTTCAAATTGGAAACTTTAGTGATGTGAACAGTGATCAATCATTGTTCATCAGAATTACTCGGTGCATAAGTTTTGGTACTATTTAGTTCGTGTGGTGAAACATTTGTATAATGTAAGCATCAAATGATGATAATATTGTTAGCCGCCTTGTCCGCTGGAATCAAAACATATTTAGAATGAAATTCTTGGATTTCTTTTTTCAGATGTCTTAAAGTGAACTTGGGCTTATGTGGAAGTAGGTGTTCATTTGTTTTATAAAATTTAATACGGGAATCGACAATTTTAAAGATTTTACGTTTCCAAGACGATAATGCATTTGGATCAGCATTTTCACGTCGGCACCATTTTACACAAAAAGTTTCGATGGATTCTGCAATCTAACCACGACATGCATCAAAGTCGATATTTGAAGGAATTCTGTATTTAGGCCCTTTAAAAAATAAATTACGAATACGTTTGTCTTTGACAAGGTCAAAATTACCAGTGATGACATGGCCTGCATCTGAGTAGCAAACTTTTGAGTGTTTACAATCACAGGAAGTTGGAGTATTAGTATATACATCTAGGTCTGATACGAT
This sequence comes from Mercenaria mercenaria, assembly GCF_021730395.1. Lineage (NCBI taxonomy): Eukaryota > Metazoa > Mollusca > Bivalvia > Venerida > Veneridae > Mercenaria > Mercenaria mercenaria. The sequence continues at coordinate 50,375 of NW_026461929.1, forward strand.
TTTATTGTAATTGAATATAATATTTCTTACAGGTGTTTTATATTTATAACAGATAATCGGAACTTTAGAGTTTCTGAAATATTTAGGCACAGAATCGATGCCACGTTTATCCCGAAATATACTAGGTACATCAATGAAGTCAATACCTTTATTTATAAAACATTACTTAAGGAAATGTCTGTCATGTCAATTCGAGTGTCGATATGTGGACGGAGAATATGTTGCGTATAACTTTGTATAAGGTATGATACAGTGTAAAAAGGATCTGTTTGAATAACATACTGGTCCGCTTCTTCGTCGAGTTTATTTAAGGGACTGAACAGATAAAGATGTGAGACGAGAAAGCATCGAGTGTCTACCAGAGTTGGAAAGAATTAAATCAAGGTCGGCAACAGACATATTGACTTTAGATTTCCGCTTAACATTACCATTGCGTCTTATTCCATGAGATCTTGATTTACGTTTTCTAATGTGTAGAGTAGAAAAGATGTCAATATCAGGGTTTTTAGAGATATTACCTTCTTGATAAATATTATCATTTAAGCCCAATGGAAACGGTGGCTATAAATTTTTTATCCATTTGAATTCTGCTAAATGTCTGGCTTTGATCTTAAAACTAGAGGTTGCATTTAAATTATATACGAGTTGTTCTACTGGCTGAATTGTAACCTGATCAAATGTATGGCCAGATTTACGAAAAGTGTCGGTATAAAATGGTAGTAAACTTGTTCCGACTACGTATTTTATATGAATGTTTGCGGAAACGAATGTTCAAAGATCGCCCAATTTGGCCAACATATTGAATAGCACAATTTGGTGCGTTTCACGTCAGTACATAAATCATGTGGGAAGTATTTCAATCAATGTCAGAAGTCAGTTTTACATTAAAAGTTCTTCCATTAACATTTGAAGTGATAGTAGACCTGTGCGATAAATGATTGCAACAACCGCACCTCTTAGAATTGCACTTGTTTATAGAACGGTAACCTCTACATCTTTGTGGGAAATTTGTATGTTTTCTTTGATATTTCTTCAATACAGTAGAATTTAAAGGTGAGAGGCAAAATCGCAGATTATTACGAAAGATAGCTGTAGAATTTAAATTAGTACGAGGAATATAAAATGACTTAGCAGAATGAAGCTTTAATGGAGAAAGACTGATAGAAAGTGTATGTCTTAAAAAAGTACTATAGTCATTAGGCAGATGTACAGAAGATGCAGAGTGTGACCGAAGAGGTGAAAGAATTAATTTCGGAACTCTATTGTATGTACTTATGTCATTATATAATGTAATACCATTCTGTGAAAAGAGGCGTTCGGGTAGAGAAAAGTCATCAAGTTCAAATAAGTGAAAATGTTAAGCGACAATTCAACACAAAACGGTAAAAAAGCGCTGGCGGTCCCTACGTGTACCGTGGGACGGGATAACTAAAATGGACCCGAATGCCAGCGAACACAGAACTTTTAAACCTTGACTGTCAAAAGCATACTAGTCTTGTACACTTGATATAAGCAAATACTTTAAAATTTCAAGACCTTAAAATCAACTCATAACAACCTCAGTACAACAGTTCATATAAATTTCATATGCACGTACAATCTACCTTTTATGAAGTTTTGGATTTTGCTGGACGATGTTTCCCTATGGACAAAAGTCTGTGCATATACTCGCTATCATTTTTGTCCATATATCGTAGCATACTTTCTATGTCATTCCTCTTTAGTTCGTTCACTTATTTTTGGCCTTTGACGCAATAACTGTGGTTGTGGCAACTCCGGATTCGAAGTCTTCATTCGCGTTTCTCGTCGAATATTTACTTCTTTCACATCGGCTTCCTGTTTAAATTACTGTTTGTAAAACATGTGAAAAGGTAACGCCGGAAGATTAATCAGAGACTAAACCTTGCAGTATGGAACTTCTTTGAAATTCAAAGTCATTGCTACCTCCTGAAAATTGTACATTTCATTGGCTCACATCTGATGAATATTCATTTCTTCTGACCGTATATCTTTCATATGCCTAACTTAACTCAATGGACTATAAATTTCAATATTCCTAAGACCTTTTTCAATATGTGAATGAATGTTATCAGCCACTTGGATTCTTGAGTGCCCAGGGGTGCAAAACTTCTGTTCAATAGACTCTGTTTCAGGATATTGTTTCAAAAAAGCCTTAAGACCTACACTCATGATACTGTTTCTTTTCTGCGGGTCGCACAAGTCAGACCAAAGTATTATCTTCTTCGTAACTGAATAGTTGATTATCACCTTCTCTAAAATTAATAGAAGTGCGCTTGAAATTTCATTGGACCCCTTCCGGCTAAACTTTCATTCCGTAACACATTATAGGCTATTCTGTCAGAACTGCTGTGTGCAGTTAGATTATACACATTTAGCTTTCTTTTATAGAAGAAGTTTGATACATTAGCCCTGGGACTAATAGGTTGAGCATTATTGTTCTCATCAGTGACTTGACCAGAAACATTATTGTTTTCATCAGTGACTTGATCAGGTTGATTTATTGTTTTGGATATACTTTCAGTTTCGTTGGACTTAATGCTAGCCTGGATGTCTCTATGTGATGATGGTAAGCTATCTTCTCTATTATTTTGTTCTGTTCTTTCATACTGCACTCTCCCATTTTGTACGATTAAAGTAGCTTATTTGTCAGCTGCTTGTTTATTTTCTAACTGTCTGTCTCTGTTTGAGAGGGAGCTGATAAATCTATACAAACGGTAATGCGTGTTCTTTCATGGAGTTACTATTTTCTATATCTGGTTCTATATCACTATTACATAGGGTTACATTGTTGTCATTTGATTGTTCAATCTCTGAACCACTCTCACTGACGAATTCATAGTCATCGTCCAACAGTCTAAGTGTCTTGACTAAACTGATCTTACTCATTGTTTGCAGATGCGAAAAGATATGTCGATATAAAAATCTCTTATTTCTCGATCAAATTGCACTATTCCACACCTTGTTTCAGGAAAAATGGAATGCGATCAGTGTTTTATCACAGGATCTTAACACACGATGACAAGCATTTAATGACATTGGTACACCGCAAACATCTAACAATATCAGTTCCTTTCCCTGTACGATTTCACAGAGCGTTTTTTCAGAGATAATATTAACTGGTCAAGTTCTGTTGCTTGTTTCAATACAAAGAAGTCGTCATTTAGCAAGTTTTTACATCATGATAAATTCAAGATTTCTATGTTTGGTATTTCAGGTACAAAACAAAGAGTTGATATGGGTAGATTTACCAAGGACAACCAATATAACTTCCTATTCTTCAAAACGTTTGCAAACAACAGGTCCAGCTCATAAGCATAACACTGAGTGGAAAATGGAGGAAAAATTAATTTTCTAGAGGCCCTCGAGTACTGTAGAATATTTTCTAAGTCTTTCTTAAGCGGCTGTAAAACGTCTCCAGTACTTGGATTCAGTGTTGTTATATTTTCTGGTTCTTTGGGATCATGGAGTCCATTCAACATATGTGTAGTAGAGATCCGTTTAAGCCGGTGCTATGGGGCGTGAGAGGTGTTGCACATTTCATTACCTCTCATGAACAGACTAAATCAAACCGAGTCTGCTATTATTCTTCTTGATTGCATTCTTTGCTTCCAAAGGATCTTTTTACAGATTTTATTAACTATCACAACAGCAATCTTTAAGTGCCGTGTGGCGGCTGTAAAAAGTCTCCCCGTACTTGGATTCAGTATTGTTATATTTTCTGGTCCCTTGGGTCATGGAGTCCATTCAAAATATGTGTTATATAGTTCCGCTTAAGCCGGTGCTAGGGGGCGTGAGAGGTGTTGCACATTTCATTACTCTCATGAACAGACTCAATTAAACGAGTCTGCTATTATTCAACAGAAGGAACCCGAAGGGGAAAGTTGAACAAGGACGAATATACAATGGAATGCTATGTTCTTTAGAAACAGTCGCACTACAACATAAACCACAATAGCGCAGACACTCATGTACCAAAGATAAACATACAACTACGATCAAATGAATAACATAGAGAAACGAACAAACAACACATAAGAAAACAGTAGGGCACCGTTATAGTCTCACAAGCATACAAACGCACCCACACAAGTAGGAAAATAAACAACCAAGGATTCGGCTGCCATATCAAAGGGGAGCCAAGGAAACTTACTCAAAGTGAGGCTGAGGCTGAGGAAAAACGCTTACAACAAACAATAAACATACGCAACAGACAATACAAGACAGACAAAACAACCAGTTGAAAATAGGGGCACCGCCTTGACAATGCTTATAAATTGCCAACAACAAACAAGAATACATACGCAACACAAAATACAAGATGGACAGTTAATAAAAGTCCAACAATAAAGACTACACACGCAATATAAAATAGAAGAGACAGAAAACAATTAAAAAAAAGGAACACCGCCTTGGAACGTTCAGTAGTCTATATAAAGAAAATTGGGGGTTTAAACGCGTTTAGGGCATGCCAACCTCGCACTTACCCTAAGTTAAACAACAAAATGTAAATAAAATCCCCACTGAGAAAGGCTCTAACATTAGTGCTAAAATAACAGATAAATTAAGCAAAACATAAAATTAAGGTTAATTTAAGGTATATTTACACCAATGCACTCAACAACTTGTCTGAAGTCGGAGCAACAAGAGCCTAACTTTTAAGGGCACGACTAAGAAAACTGTAAGACAAAAGTCAACTCCCTCCGTCCGTTGTATGTAGGATTTAGGAGAAAAGCATCATGGAGTCTTACACTTTATTAGTCATCTCACTATCAAATAGGAAAGCGTAGCAATTAACTGTAGAGCGGTCAATCACTAAACATGCACTGTGATTCACGATTTTCGCATCGTATCCTCTTTTGATAACTTTTCAACCAATTTTACAAATATTTGATTGAAATAAGGGGTATGTTTAATTTTCAGAATTTTATAAACTACATCTCATTAGTATTCCGGGTGTGTAAGTCCAAGTTTGTAAGCGTACACCTGAAAAGAAAAATATTGGACTCTTTTAGATATTTGAATTGGATACATTATCCTGTTTCAGATCCTCAGTGCATAATCGGTGTCTTTTATACTAAAGAAAATAAGTTGATTATTTTAATAATTCTGGTCCCGTAAAAAAAAACAAACAAAAAAAAAAAAAAACAAAAAAAAAAAAAAAAAAAAAAACAACAAGAAAAACAATTAAAGCTTCTTATTACGGCATACATTATTGCTAATAATCATTTGTCAAATTTGCGATCGTATTTTACTTACCGTGTATTTAACACAAATAAATATGAAAGTATTTTTTTAAATCAACTCCCGTTCTTAAAGATAAAGCTATAGTCTTCTAGCTCTTAAATACCGTTCTCAGTATTCAGAACTAAAAACCGGACCTCTAGACTGCCCTGTACGGGTTGTCTACAGGTCCAGAAACAGGACCTCTGCCCTCCGGGTCCAGAGGTCTGGAAGCCAGATCTCACGCCACTTCCGCATAAAATTACTTCAAACAGTAACTTCTAAGAGAAGAGGGTCGTAACGTATTTGTTTTTCCTTAAAAATTAAGCAATGTTTGGTATCTTAGGTGTACTGCATCTTTTCTCAAATAAAAGAATGACCGGACAAAGGAATTTAATGGTTATGCTTTAAATTGTCGTAAAATAGAACTGCAAGGAAGGACATATAGAAAACGGAGCAAAATTAAATATTGTCAAATTTCCCTATATAATTCTCGAAAACGCATTTATTTTTACATCCTCTCTATCCTCTCTATCCATCGTGTAAAACTATGGCGGGAGCATGCTGTTATAAACAGTGATTTTATTGGCTGAATTGGACATAATTTACAAGTGCAAAGGAGTTAGCTCACTATGTGATGAAGCAAAAACTTATCACTTGACTGTAACTCGAACTGTGATCGGATAAACGTGGGTTTACTGTTATACTGCGTTACTCCGTGACTTAGCTCACTATAATAGGTAAACAAATTTTCGATATGTAGAGATAGCGCAAGATGTGACTGAAAAACTTTTTAACGGGGCTTCCAATCTTAATATAAAGGGCACCAGGAGATAGCTCTCTCTGAGACGAATCCAACGGTATATAAAGTTATATCTTAATATTTTCAAAAATGGCACTTAGCTCACTATAAGACGCAAGCGACGAAATGAACAATTCATCAATTCTCATGTCAGCATGTTAGAGTGTTCAATATGCAACTCAGTAATATATGCAATGACCCATACTTTATCAAATAACATTACTATATTGATATATTTACATATCTAAACTATTATTTCAGATCGAAGCTTAAAAGCATAATATATAAACATGGCTAAATTACGTGACGTATCTTCATTTTTACATGACATTAGCATATTAAATCTATGCAAACTTGCATGTTCCCAGTATTTTAGGTATGTACTTTAAACGTAGTTTTCGTAGATTGAACATTTTAAGAGGAAATGATATTCACACTCAGTTATGTTATCACATTGTATACAAAAACGATTATTTCTTGGTATTCCAATATGTCTTCCTTTCTTAATCATCAGTTGATGAGAAGAAGTTCTAAAGGCTGCAATACTACGCCTGAATTTCACAGTATCAATACAATCTAGGTATATTTCAAAATCAAAACTGCTTTTAAAATTTCTATATAACATTAACTTCTTATTTTCAAAACATTCATTACTCCAACTGTGCATATGTTGGTCTAATAATCTAATAACGTAAGTTGTAATAAATAGATATGGATTTTCTACTTTTTGTCCCTTCCAAATATAACCAAAATCATTCTTATATAGATTTAATCTTAATATAGATTGTTATATCCAAGTTCATCTAAGCGCTTAAGCATAAAATAACATGTCTTAACATATCTATCATTGTTCATATACAAAATTCTAATCCAAGATTTTTTGTTGGATTTAGCGTCGCACCGACACATGATAGGTCATATGGCGACTTTCCAGCTTTAATGGTGGAGGAAGACCCCAGCTGCTCCTCTGTGCCTTATTTCATCACGAGCGGGCACCTGGGTAGAACCACCGACCTTCCGTAAGCCAGCTTGATGGCTTCCTCACATGAAGAATTCAACGCCCCGAGTGAGGCTCGAACCCACATCGATGAGGATAAAGTGATTTGACCTTAACCACGTCTTTTTGAGGAATATATATATATATATATATAACGGGTATCTAGCGCAATCAACCATGACAGCTGCATTGCATGAATTCAAAGAAACATTCATGAATCTCTGACATGCATATATATGCACCCTTTCAATACAGTCTTCAGGCCCCATATTTCTGACCCGTATGACAAAATTGGACATACCTTCGAGTCAAAAATCTTGAAATATGTTTTCAAAAGCATTCCTTATACCTTTTAAGCCTTTATAGGCACTTGTTCAGACGTCTTAAACAATGATAATTTACAAGTAAAATATAGATCAACATACGTAAGCTGATCATTATAAAACCACTTTTCCCTTCTAGAGAGCTGACCACCATTTTTAAAAACAACAATGTTTGTTTTATCAACGTTAACATTTAACTTCCATTTCTGACAATATCGATGTAAAGAATTTAACTGAGACTGTTACCCACCAGTGGTGTCAGAAATTAATCCTACATCATCAGCAAACATCAAAAGGAATATTTCAATTTCTGCTGGTGATATTTGTACTCCATGCGTTACATGCGTTTTGTCAAGGAATCTAATTCATTTATAAATAAACAAAACAGTATAGGACTTAGTTTACAGCTCTGTCAAAACCAAATAGGACATTCAAAAATATTTGTATTTGTGTTATTACATCTTACACATGCTGCTACTGTTTTATATATACTATGTATAGACATAAACAATTTACCCTTGGTTCCCTGAGACAGTGCATATTAAGTTTAGATCTATTTACAAAATCAAAGGCTTTCTTGAAATATATAAAGGCTAAAGGCGACATACACTTTTTCCCTTTCATACATATTTATTTACTTACTATAGAATATATTACAAATCCACTGTCAATGGTTGAATACACAGAATGAAATCCTGCCTGAGCCTCTGTAATTTTAGAAAATGCCTCGGAATAAAAGGTTACACTTGTAGTTAATATGCTTATGTACAGTTTACTAAAAATATCTATAAGTGCAATACCTCTGTAATTATCAGGTTTATTAACTTGGCCTTTATTATGTAATGCAACTATTATTGAAGTAGTCCAGTTAGATGGAAATTCACCTGACCTATAAAGTCTATTGACAAAAATTCTAATAAAGGGGAAATAAAATATGTATATCATAAATAAAATTTGCATTGCTATTAAATTACCAGCTGAAACTTTGTTAGGGCTAATACTCTTAACAGCTTCAAGGATCTCTTTATCAGATATTTCACTATTAAATAAGGTGTCTTCAATATCATCTAATATATGATCCTCCTCGAAGTCAGCATTAAAATCTATATCAACATTACTAGTACTATTGAAGATGTTTCTTAAATGATCATGCCATTGTTCAGATGTTATATCAGGAGGACACTTCTTTTTGCTAGTATTTTTCTTAAGGTTTTTCCAAAACTATTTTAGGTCTCGGACAGCAGATTCAAGTTTATATAAACAAGAGGCATTATACCTTTTTTTCTTCAGTTTACATACAGATTTATATTCTCTTTTGCAGTCAATATAAAAATTTAGATCTTTAATACATTTACTTTTACGAACTTTTCTCAAATATTCATTTCTTTTTACTTTAGGAACATAACATTCTTTCTCAAACCAACATAGTTTCACAGACGACTTATTTACAGATTTCCGTCTACGTTTTTTATACAGGTCACTACATACTAAAATGACATTTTCAAAACTGTTGACGATATCCTCAATATTTTAATAACTACCATAAATTTGTATTTTAATTTCATCAAATATACCGTCTATTACATTTTCTAACAGTAAAGATTCAAACAGCTCGCTGTTTGCCTTATTTATGAAAATTCTATCTTTTTCAGGTGTAATAGTTTCATAGAAATTATCGCTTAATGAAGACATATTCTCAGTAATATTCATTTGCAATCACAAAATTGGTAAATGATCACTTTCAGACCTATAATCTATTGAAAAGTGAGATATCTTGTCAAAAATAGTTCTAGTACAAATAAAATGATCAATTACAATGCATTCATGCGTACTAATATACGTAAATTCTCCATTATTACTCCCAAATCTACCATTAATGATATACATAGAATAACTTAAACAAAAATCTATTAATTCCCTGCCAAATTTATAGACAATGTCATCAATATTTTGTTGAGAAATTCCAACATTATCATTGAAAATATCAATGTATTCCTGCAATTCAGGAATAAATTCATTTAGATAGATAGATAGATAGATTTATTTCGGTACGGAGTGCACATACATGGACAATTAAAAACAAAAGGTATAGTAAATACAACATAATAACATGTTGCATACATAAAATTATAAATAGCCATGACAGGCACACTGTCACCAAGGATTATACTAAAAAGAGAAAACTCTTATCTCCACTGTGGTCCTTTGTGTTGATAGCATGACATAGAGAGGCATAACAGAGTTTACAGAATTATGTGACTAAATGGAAATTGAAGTATGTGACTAGATGGAAAATGCACAAATGTATCAATTAAAGAATTATGTGACTAGATGGAAATTGCACAACTATATCAAAAAGTAAAATGCGAGCTTAAGTTAAAATGTTCATACATCGAAAGCCATATGAATAGTTATTAAAACACATTAAAACGTTATTAAAGATAATAGGTAAGGGTAGATTTCTCGGAAGCACAGAGTACCAAAAACACAGTCCCAGAGCCACGCATTTGCCAACAACAAAAAGAAACTGTAATGGAAAAATATTTAAGACGGGTTGCTTCAAACATCCAACAAGTACATATTTATTCATGCTAAATATTTTTGGAGGGGAAGGAAATAGTAAAGGACGAAATGGAGTCGGGGGTGGGGGGCCCGAAGGGGAAAGTTGAAAAAGGACGAATATACAAGGGAATGCCGTGTTCTTTAGAAACAGTCGCACTAAAACGTAAATAGCGCAGACACTCATGTACTAAAGATAAACATACATTTACGATCAACTGAATAACATAGAAAAACGAACAAGCAACAAACACATTAAAGAAATTATGCTAAACTATCTAGTAAATAATTCTTTACTAATGTTTTAAAAACAGGTAATTTCTCAGCCTGTGCTATACAAGCAGGCAACTTGTTCCATAGGGAAATACCGGAAAAGAAAAGAGACTTTAACCCAAGACCTTTGACCTTTGGAACAGCAAAAGCACCGTTGTGACTTAATTTTGTCCTATATGAATGCACAGTATCCTGTGGGATAAAATTGTCTCCCATGTAATCCAGGGCTAAGCCATTTTTTATCTTAAAAACATGACACAGGGTAATTTGGTCTACACGTTTGTTAACTGGTAACCAGTTGAGAGATTTAAAGTGCTCTGGGTCAATGTGCGACCTAGCATCAAGGTCCAGAACAAACCTCATTAACTTATTCTGTGTGGTTTGGAGCTTAGATTTAAGTAACTGAGTCAGACTATGGTACCATGTAGGACAGGCGTAATTGAAATGACATTGGATTAGGGCCATGACAAGAAGTTTTTTCGTGTGTTGAGTAAGATAACGTTTCTTCCGATATAGATATTTTAGCCTTGCGTTCAATAATTGTACCATTACATGTAATATCAAGAGTTAGATTTGACCTTATTCTATGTTTAGATCCAAACAAGATTGACTCAGTTTTACCTAAACGAAGGGACAACTTATTATCTACCAACCATTGACTGACAAGATGCAGGTCATCTTTCAAAGATTTTTCTACAGATGACTTACATTTACCTGAAACAAGTATGCCAGAATCATCTGCATATAACAAAAGCTTGTTTTTAACCACAGCTGACATATCGTTGACGTAAATTAAAAATAAAAGAGGACCTAGTATGGACCCGTGTGGAACTCTATATTTAATGGGAGCAGTAGCAGAACGAGTACCAGAGACATCCACCAGCTGTTGTCTACCTGAAATATATGGCTGAAACCATCTTAAAATGTCATCACCAAGTCCAGCTGAACAAAGCTTCATAAGACGAATGGAATGATCTAATGTGTCGAAAGCCTTTCGGAGATCTAACAGAACCATACCTACTACATGACCTTTATCCATCTCCATCCTTATATAATCTGTTTGATAAATGAGACATGTGTCTGTTGAGAAACCACTTCTGAACCCGGACTGAAATTTGTACAATAATTTGTTTACCTTGAAGTATGATTCAACTTGGTCATATACAACCCTTTAATAGGTCTTGGATACAATACTCAGAATTGAAACTGGGCGATAGTTACCTACAGCAGTTTTGTCATTCTTCTTAAAAAAAGGAACAACCCTGGCTAATTCTGGTACTACACTTTGAATGAGGAACAAATTTATGACATGAGCAAGAGGTTCAGCAATAATGAAAGCTCCGTCTTTTACAAAACGGGAAGGTATTTACGGACTCACTATCTGATAAATGTCCTGTCCTTGCATTTAATAAAATCTGGAAAGTAGATTCACTAATCAGTAATTCGCATTGTTTAAAAATATCTGCATTGTCAACAATGAGGCTCTCAAATTACTTAATACCATATTCCGTTTCATTGTTATAAAAGCCGAATTTTCAGGAGGTAAATATAAACACGCAAAAATAACATCTACTCCTAAGTTACAACTAAGTTATCAACGCGAAAAATTATTCCATATTCATAACATTTACAAATACGGCTAAATAGTGCTGAAAGGTATTTTTTTTATATAAACTATAACACCGCCTATATTTCTGCCAGCCACCTTTTTTCGACATTTTTGCATTGCAAACATTACAAGTATAGTTATTCAAATAATACTGGCTTAAATCTGTATCATTACCCCAACTTTCTATTAGACAGATAAAATCAAATGTTTTTAGATACTCAATAGAGTCCAATTCATTTATCTTTTCTATGAAACCACATATAATCCAGGATAAAATATTTACGTTATTATAAAAACGTGCAGAGATTTGGACTCCCACTTCGTCATTATTTGAAGACGCCCCTGTTATAGTAGTATCCATATGTACGTAAGATGCTTGAGTCACATCTGATTTCTTTGATACCTTTTTAAAATGTCTTGTTTTCTGCACATCATCCTGTTCCATGCCAGGCCAAATCTGTAAAACACCATTCTTAAATTACTAGTACTCTATTTTTCCTCGCATTCAAAGTTCTTTCAACTTATTCCTTTTCCATTTGCTACTTCAATACCATTATTCCGAAGTTTCTCACCGTAAAAAGCTTAATTTTATTCTAGTTTTTAGTTTTACCAACACCATTCTAGGCTGGTCATCTTGGATAGCTCCCATTCTCTTAGCACTAAGTGTTGGACAAGAATCGTTCTCATCATTTAGATAGGCAATTTTCAGAACCTTTTATTCGATTTTACCTTTCAATAATTCATTTTGTTTCTTCTCAATTCTCAGATAGACCAAGCATTCTTAAATTGGTTCGACTGTTATCTTTCTCAAAGAAATAACTTTACTTCTCTAGGTTATCAAAATCTTCATATTTCTTCTCATTATTCTCACATAGGCATATATGACGGACATGAAAAGTTTTCACAAGTATCCACTGACATTTAAAAAAATGTCCCTGTATACTATCAAGCCTTAAATACTAAAAGATCCAAACTTTTCCTCATTGTTTACATATAATGACCTTGTTCTGGACGATTTCATTTAACTTAATCCGACACAAACACACATACTATTGATGTCTATCCATTCAGCGCTTAATGGTCTTTCCAGTCATATACAAATCATTAACTGTCATGGACTTAAAAAAGCATATTTCTTCTTTATTTCCATCTCACGCAAGTAACTTTTCGCTTGCCACATCAACTCTCCGTTGAATTGTCCGTGGTACCCGGCTGACATGCACATGTATCGACAACGTAGAGTGAGGGGAACCAATAATGCATATGTGTAAACACATTACTCAATGATCTCGCGTAGAACGTTTGCGCAAATTAGTCGAGAATAAGTTCCCATTTTTTTTTACCAGTCGCTGGCTGTATCAAATCAGCAGCGTATCACTCAACATAACAAAATGCATATTTGCATTTGGAAATACGGATAAATTGACAAGTCTGTCACCGCGATATTTTATCAGGAATGCAAAAAGAATACTTTATCAGCACTTTCTACTGCGTCCTAACCAGTATGTATGTGCATATAATGTAATTGTGCACCTGCTTATCTGATGACATGTCACTACATTCTCGGTGTGAATTTATTTTGGGTATTCTAATTTATTCAGTATGAGATAATTCACGGAGAGATTATACTGACCAAAACGGTTGAAAAAACTTTGCACCTGAGAAATGTGACAATTTTTCAAATTTTGCGCCTCATTAACGCACAAATTAGAACATTGTTTTTTCATAATTACTCTTAAGCATATAACAGCTTATCGACGTAAGAAATCATTTAGAAAGAAAACATAATTATTGTAATATATTGCTCATGAGTTCGTACTGTATCCTACTTCCACCTGTTTTTTAAATGGACAATACAGCTATCTTTTTTAATATTACATGTTAATGGCGAGGTAGATATTAGTACTGATATAAAGCTTGAAAAGGACTGAAAGTGAATTTTAATAATTTTTTAAAGGCAAGCTGAATAGGACTGAAAGGGAGTGACATTAATATGGAAAACACAAAGGATGAAGTAGCTCTACACTATAGTATCAGTTACGTATAATAATCAGCAGCTATTCAATGACAACAAACATGGGAAGTTTACACAAGTTTATTCTATAGGTCCTTTGTAAAACACAGCAATTTATATAAATAATTCTTCTCACCCGGCTTTCATTGTAATAATGGCAAAAGGTTTCGAAGGAAGAGGAGTCATTTTTCATCTTAATACTGAGTGCCAGGCAAAGGAGCTATTGGTAGGATTATGTAAAGTATTTGGTATGACACTGTCAGTAAACAAACCCATGACTTTTGGCACCCAAAAATGACACACAAATGTTTCGAAGCGCTACGTGTATGCCAAAACGACAATGCCATATAACTTCCGAATTGTTGAACTCTTACATGTTTGGGTAGTAGTACAGTTGTATAAAGAAAAGGATTTTTGTACTCTAAATGGGTGAATGGTTTTATTCTCACTTTTGCTGTAGCACCCATAAACAGCTGATTGTGTGTACTTTCTGTCATGGGCCCATAAACAAAGCAAGCTGTATGTTAGATCACTTATAATTAGTAGGAAAGTTGCGTCGCTCATTAAAATTCTGTACTACAGAAAACACAATTAAGCAAACATAATATAGAATATTTCACGGAGTAATATTACAAAGTATTTCAAGGAGTAAGGGTTATGTTAAGTGCGCAATCTTTTAAAATGCCAACAATCTTTGCATAACATAACATAGCATTCGCCTATAGGGTGAGTATATATTTAGTGTTTATTTTATGATTCTTCCTCTGTGAACATAAAACTCACTAAGGTGAAACTAAATGATGAACTCGTTTTAAATAATAATCTGTCAACAACAGCACGATCACATAATTTTTGTGAATGTTGCATTATGCTATAAACATCTATTTATTTCAAGGTTTTTCCATGAAATTATTTACAAATAAGGTAATGATATTATTTACATTTGAGGCAAATTGTTGTTGTATGCCATCGGTAAAAATGTACCAGGTATAAGAAAAAAAACAACATTTATTCGTGCTGTCGTTTCTTACACTTATGACTACAACCAGTTACTCAGTGCACTGAACCCTACCGATTAATTTTAGGCACTGCACTTACCATGAAAATTGAAATTGAGTTTTGAGGAAATTTAGATATTTTTAGCACTAGACAGGGCGTATATTTAAAACAGAAACCCATAGTTTATGATACAAGTTTATGATTACGGTACATAAGTTTAAATATTTTGATTAATGTACTATTTACGGAACATGTACTGAACCTTACCATACAATTTTATTTATATTTTTTCTTAATTCGAATCCTATGACCAACATTTCAGAAAAACTACAACAGCTTTTGCTTATCAACAAAGACTTGTATGTTCCAAAAAGTGTATTGGAGGTTTATATCTAGGAGATTTTCTCACGCATGTTTAAAAAACATAATATTTAGGAAAAACGCCTCTTCGTATAGTGCTGAAATCTTTGTCCACCGAAAACGATTGAAACGGGCGCAAGTAACTCGATTAAATATTTGTAGCACATGCCATGAGAAACGTGCAAAAGATTCATAACAAGTTAATAAAAAGTTGAAAATCAACAATTATACGAAACCGACATTTTTCAAGAAGAAAGCGGAAGAAGATGTGGAAACCAAGCTTTAGTACATCTTGGTATGTATTGGAGGTTATGTAATTATGTCTCTCCTCCTCCCCAAATCGACAGTGGGGGTACATATTGTTCTTGCCCTGTCCGTACGTCAATCACATATCATTTCCTATCAATAACTGGAGATGGTCTGTGGGCCAGTTTCTGTAAGTCCTGTAGTTTTTCGATTTCGTAACCCAGAAATTAGGCAAAGGTTCATCCACTTAGCCATGAATACATTAATTCCGGGATTGTTTAAAGACACTGATTCTGGTATGCAAGGTATATGGCCTATGGTCTGCGTATTGGCGGTAAGAGCCAATTTACAAGACTGGACGATTGATATACTTGCTTCTGTTTATCATATTAAGCTACCGTATAGCTACTGTGCAGTACATAGATTGCATGTGATATTGTTCACCTTTATAGCAAACCAGTTCTCACTTTTATAACGAGTTTAGAAAGCCTGATTAAATTGGGACTAAATAAACAAATGATGAAATACAACAGCATATTTATTTTTCAATTAATCAAGCTTTTAAGCAATTATATCTCATTACTGCTTAATTTAAAAAAAAAACTAAATAAAAGAAAATGCGTTCAGGCACCTTTTTAAAAATAATGAATAATTTATGTATAAATAATTCATGTGTATTTTGAACAATGATATCTGTTGACTGTTAGATTTTATTATGAAGGTCCATATTTTTTCATTTTTTTTAAATGCAACTGAGCGCTTCTTCAATTTCTAATAAAATCCAGCAATATTTATTTTTTTTTCTGTTTTTATTTTGTTACTTAGATAAAAAGACCATAATTAATCAATAATAGAAAAAATGCTTGTCGTTTCTGTTATTGAGTTTTAAATAATTATTTCATTTTTCATTAAATAAAGGTTAGAGTTTTCTAAAATGGCGAGAATTGTCTTGATGTAAGAATTATAATTTAATTGGTCAGGACATTACTCAACAAGAATGAGCAGTTACAATTCAATTCAATTCAATTTATTTTATTATTTGTAACGTAAACAGATACTGTTTCTAGTTACATACAGGAAAACATATAAACATAATTATAGTGACAAGTTTACACATAGAACATCATAAATATCGTAAACCTTCAAAAATATGTTGAAGCTAACAATACGTGAGGTTGAAACTCAAAATATTTAATTATATATTGATGTAAGTAATTAAGCATTTCTTGAATTGGAATAACATAACATGGAACAAGATATATGATTGACAATATTGTGAACTAAGAAATAATCATTGTATAGGTATCCTTATTGGTTATTGTAATATTATATAAAGACAATATCGTACATAATACTAAGAAACTATGCAACAGCTAGTACATTCGACTGACGTAATAAGAAGGCATGATATACAAACTTTCCAAGTTTCAAGAGCGCTGAATGTTGTGTAGTGCTCATAAGTTCAGTAAATTTCAAAACACTTGGTCTTACATAGAAATATGGTTTGATATACATCTTTCTGATATCTCTGTAAAAAGGACACATTATTATAAAATGATATTCATCTTCAATATCACCAGTATGACAAAAGTTACAAATACGTAAATTGCGGTCTATTCTATCAGCACCATAACGTCCAGATTCAATACGTAATTGATGGGAAGATAATCTCAATCTTGACATAGCAATTCTATATTTATTAGGTAATAGATCTAAATATTTTTCAAACTCAAAAACACGTTTAAAAGTTCTATATGCAAACAAAGAACGACTGTTGGAAAGGCTATTGTTCCAATTTTGAACAAAAACGTCGATTATTCGTTGTTTAAACTGTAAGTGGAAAGATTTCAAGTTATAATATAATGGATTATTCCAAATATATGAAAAAAAGGTATCTAACAGCATCTTAACATTACTAGCCCAATTGTTAACTCCTCTATTACAACCATCCAACATTGCTTCATATAAATACTTAACAATAATGTTTTTAGAATGAATAATTTTGCACCAATATTTAATTATGCGTACATATCTATTAATAAATAGCGGATACCTTCCCAGTTCCCCATATACACCCATATTGCAAGATGATGTTTTAACATGTAACAATAGTTTGCAAAACTTAAGATGTATTCGTTCAATCTCTTTAGATTTACAAAAACCCAGACTTCGCATGCATAGTTTAGTGTAGAGCCAACAAAGGCGTCAAATAACTGACATAGAGTTTTAGGTTTTAAGGAAAATTTACTTGTATTCGCTAACAAAACATTTAAAGCTTTTAATCCTTTCCCTGCTAGCGTTTCTTGATTTAATAAAAACGTACCAGTGTAATTAAATACGGTCCCCAAATAATTGAAGTTATCGACAGTTTCTAAGGGCATATTATTATACGTCCATTGTTCGGTTAATTTCAATGGACCCCTCTTCCTAAATACAACAATCTTACTTTTGTCTGGATTGACTTGTAGATTCCAATTTTTACAATACACATTTAAAAGATCTAAACTTCGTTGGAGATCAGATGGAGTTTTACCAAGGATAACCATATCGTCAGCAAACAGCATCAAAATAAATGATATGTCATCCAAGGTTAAACCACTGTTAACACCCTCAAGTAAATATAACTCTAAATCCTCAAGGAAGAGTGAAAATAATAGAGGAGAAATTACCTCCCCTTGTTTAAGGCCCATTGAACATTAAAAAAAATCTGAGTATGACTTACAACCTCTTATACAAGCTTTCACCTTGGAATACATATCACGGATAATTCTTAAAGTGTTACCAGTAATACCTAACTGATGTAGTTTGTACCATAAACCATTGCGATAGATACTATCGAATGCCTTACTAAAATCAATAAATGCACACGCTAATCGTCCATTTTCACTAAGAACTTTACTAATTATAGCATTCAATACAAAAATAGCGTCAACAGTTGAACACCCTTTTCTGAAACCAAACTGCGCATCACTAATTATATTATTACTTTCAATCCAATTGCTTATTCTTTTGTTTAAAACACCTGTGAATATTTTAGAGAAACAACTAACTAAGGTAATACCCCTATAATTATTAACATCTGAAGGATCATTCTTCTTAAATAATGGCACAATAATACCTTCCATCCAACTGTCTGGGAAAAAGCCACTGCCTAAAATACCGTTAAATATGTCAACAAGATGAGACAACAAAATGTCGCAAGATTCAATAAAATATTCATTCAATAACTGGTCACCAGCAAACGACTTATTCCTTTTTAGATTACTTATCACCGCCTGTATCTCGGACGCAGTAACTGGCATATCTAATTCATCATATACACAGTCATTACCTCCAAAGTCATGATTATCGCAGAATTGCTCAGCATCAATATTTCTATCGTACAATTAGTGTATTATCAATTAAAATAATTTTGTGTATAATCTGAAAAAAGCTGCATTTCAATCAGTGAAATGTATAGCACTGGAAATAACCAATTATCTGTACATATCAATAAAATTTATGATACTTTGACTTGGACTACATGTCAAGTTTACAGGGTTTTCTTTTTATTTTCTCTTTGGAATTGTCAAAAGACAATCCGTTTATTTATAAAATAGTGCATAACAATTGATAAACATGTATAACAAAGAAATATATTTTCAGAAATATAAAGTGCATAATTATACAACGTCAGTCATTCCTTCATACATGTAATACATGTCTATTGTTATCAAAATAAATTGTTAAAGGTATGAATAAATTTGTTAAAAATTGGTTGTTTGACGTTGATACCGTTAATATTCTCAAGGTACTTGCTTGCAACAAGTAAATCAAAATATAATGTTCTAATCATATTAAGAGATTTCCTTCTGCGATCACTCAAAAAGTAAGTTTTATATATACAATAGGCTATTATACTAAGTATCATGTTAATACGTTGATATTCTTTTAGTTCATTTTTGTATCCGATAACTAAATATTCTAGACTGTTAAAGGATTTCGAGATATTACATATTTTAAAAACCTCAGATATCTTTAGCCAAAAATCTGAAAGATAGCTGCAATTAAGCAAAAATGCTCATAGTCTTCTACATTATTACAGTGGTAACATAAAGGGTTTTCATTAACTTTCCAAGTAAAAAGATCCAAGTTTGTGGCGATAATACAATTGATAAATTTATACTTAAATTGTTTGATTTTAGTGTCAAAAATAATTGTGTTCAGGACATAATAAAAGGAATCCCACTTCATTATATGCCCAAACCTTTGTTCCCAGTAACTATGTAGATACGGGCGTTCGAATATTCGTTTTAGAAAAATATTATATATATCTTTATTTCTAATATCTTTTAACAACTTATTTCCTTCAACAAACAAAGTTGATTCTGTTTTAACTCGTGTGTTGCGTGACGCGTGCGAATTTAATGTTTCTTTCCATGTTTTAGGTATTGCTTTTTTAATTATGTTAAATTCAACTATCCAATTGCGTTTACGAATTAAATTTTGAAATAATCGGTTGACATCGATTTCCCCTGATTCAGACAAAAGATCATCGATAAAGATAATTTCGGAATCTATCCAGTCTTTAAATATTAAACATTTTCCCTTATCTTTAATAAAACGATTTCCCCAAATAACTTGCTTTCTACTTCACGAAAGGACTTTAATTTGATATTTCTATTTATTTCCCTTTGAAATTCAATCCATATATCAATCATATTTTCATAAAAAGAGGGTAACGAATATTTTGTAGATGGAAGAGATTTGAAAGATTCTAAATTCATATTGAAAATCAACAGTTTTTTTCCATACTGATTCATGAAAAATGATGGAATAACTTTCCAATTTGCTGCTTCAATTTCTTTAAGATTGTTTACCCATTTTACTTTCATAGTTTTTGAAAATGAGTTTAGGTCTATCATATCAAGACCACCATCTAATTTATGTCCTACAGTTATTGTGCGTTTCATCTTGTCTGTTTTTCCATTCCACAGAAATTTAAAGAACAAGGTGTTCATTTGACTGATAATTGATTTTGGTGTATCCAAATTTTGAATGAGATATGTCAATTTTGGTAATATTATACATTTAATCACTACAATTGTGCCGTAGAAAGTAAGATTTCTTTCGCTCCAGTTCGACAGTGCAGATTGACATTCTATTATTTTATTATCCCAGTTTAATTTTTCACATTCCTGTTTATTATTTCCAAAGAAAACGCCTAATGCTTTCACACATTTATTTGTGAATTTAATATCAAATTCTTTGACACTTCTATTGTTTTTTTGTTTTCCTATCCATAAGCCTTCCGTTTTGGTTTTGTTTATTTTAAGTCCAGAATGTGCACCAAATTCATCAATTATCTTTATTGCAATTGGAATTTCTGACTTATCTTTCAGAAAAAGAGTGGTGTCATCTGCGAGTTGGGTAATTTTAAGCTGTTTAACAGATTCATCTGTATTAACACAAATTCACCTAATGTCTTGGCATTTCGGATATTTGTCGCTAAGATTTCGGCAACAATGATAAAAAGTACAGCTGATAACGGACATCCTTGTCTTATGCCACGATGTACTTGGAAGAATTCTGATTTCCAGCCATTATTTATTATACATGAAGATATGTTAGTATATAAGACGTTGACCCATTTAAGAAAAGACTAATTGAAACCAAATTTAATTAAAACATTTAACAAAAAGTCCTATT
This sequence comes from Mercenaria mercenaria, assembly GCF_021730395.1. Classification (NCBI taxonomy): domain Eukaryota; kingdom Metazoa; phylum Mollusca; class Bivalvia; order Venerida; family Veneridae; genus Mercenaria; species Mercenaria mercenaria. Next base: position 71,486 of record NW_026461929.1, read on the forward strand.
CAACTGTATCAAAGGCCTTTTCAAAGTCTAAAAATAGAACAGCAACATTTATATCAAGTAAATGAGTGTAGTCAATTATATCTTGGATTTGACGGATATTGTAACCAATATATCTGCTTTTTATGTATCCTTGTTGATCCAAACTTATTATTTTCGGGAGTACATTTTGCAGTCGTTTTAGGGATTTTATGGACCCTTATCAGACTGGACCAGACAGGATCCTGCTTATTGGGGATTAAAATGTCTGGCTTTTAGGGGGTAGGGGCGGGGGTCACTTATATAGGAGATTTTCTTTGCCTTTAAGAACGGATGTCGCTTTCTACCGTATGTCAACAGTCAAACAAACGTTATACTCATTTTAGTAAACCTTGCACATGAAAAAATGCTGAATTTTCTCTATTGGCTACAAACGAATTTTTTGAAGATTGTGTCAATACTGACTTTCAGATATTAGCGTTTTGCTTATGTAACCGTTCTAAATCAATTAAAGGCTCACTGTAACAATTTATTCCAAATTTTGACGATTTTTACCAAAATGTAGGGGTTAAAATACCCCAACCCCCTGAGCTACATTTTCACCATTTTGTATAAGTCATAAAATTATCAATTTTTAAAAAAAAAATTATTAAGACATCATCAAATAATTGTATTAAGATTCACAATTTTATACATTTTCATGAGACAATTTAATACTTTGCAATCAATTTAGGTTAAAGAAAACGTGCTTACAAATGTAAAACATACAAATCACATGCTGTTTCTCAATTAACCGAGCCTATGAGTGTTTCATTCAGAAAGGTTTGGGTTACCAATAGTTTCCATTCTATTTTAGATGTCAAAGAAAGCTTGCTTGTATAATATTTACTTTTAGTTGATAAAGATACTTTAAAATGTAACATATGTAACAGATGCAACTCAAATTTTCCACCTTGAAAAATTAGCAACATTGAAAACACTCCAACAATTGCATTTGTATGCTTTTAATTTGAATAGACCATGTTTACTGAACAAACACACATGACCGTTTATATTTTTAGACGTAACTCTGTTACTATTCTCAATTATTGAATGTCAACAAACTACAGTAAAACAATGATTCCTCTTTCAGTATCACTGTAAAGATAACATTGATTAGCAATATTCTTACGTCTTCTCCTTCAAACAAAGATGACATAATAGAGTGTTAACATTAGACTTGGTTACAGTATGTACGCAGTCTGAATATTTTTGACTTTCATTCAAAAGAAAATACAGAACATCTAAGAATCAAATATACGTTACCTAAGTTTTAAAGGTCATCTATTCAATTTCATATTTCGTATATTAATGTTATATTCAAGGCTGATGCATAAATCATGCTTATTGGCATTGCAAAGCACCTACACAGTCAGTTTGTACAGTAATACAAAGATGAAATGAAACATACATCATGAAACATACGTATCAAAAGGTATATCAATATATATATGTTTCAAAAATTGCTTTGATAGGTTTAGAATTGTATATGCTCATTTCCTTTTGTGAAATTAGGTAAGGCTTTGTCCTTTAAATACTTTGCTGAACTGTAACAGAAAAAAATACAATTTGTGTTTACACATAAAACTCTTTCAAATGTTTAAAAGAACATAACTGTTCGACTGTACAATGATGCTTTTCACTTGACTTTTAAAAGAAAGTGACAATTTCATTATATGTTCGATTCTCCATTCTCGTTATTTTACTGGGATACTCTGTATAAAATGTAACATCTATCAGGCAGCCATTCTGATACAAATTAATATTACATTGTAGCTACATTCAAAATCCTTTGAATGAAAATTGAGTGTAACGTGTTCAGTTTTGAAAGAATGAAAAGCATTATTTGAATTATGTTATTGTAACGTCCTTTGCGGTATGCATTTTGAAAATGGCACCATCGTGATAATAATAGAAATAGCTCATATTGGTAACGTAGTTTTCAATCAAAATTATTTTGACAAAATCATATGACTTGTATAACAGCAGTTATTAATTAGATCTTATCCATTTGTATGTTTGCAAACTTATTTCTTGCGGTGAGTTTTAAAATGACAGTACAGTATCTTTATAAGATTTATCTGAATAACCAATCTTCAATACCTTGAAAACATATTTGATTAGTTTTATAATACTGAATATTTGAACAAAAGTAGCTCATCAATATTTGCACTTGTAACCGATTTCAGATGGGCATTTTGTGAGCGGTAAAGTCCTCTGTAACATGTTTAAATCAATATCAGGTGGTTTCTGTAATAGCTTTGACTTTTGAAGAGCTATACCTCTTTCATGTTATAAACTTAAAAGTTGGGCCATTTGATTACTACGTACATAATGACTACTAAAAATACCTAATCTAGCATAGAGGAGAATTAAAGTCATCAAAATATGAAAACTTTGGTGGTATTAACTTATATGTGTAATAATTTAGGATTAATTTGAAATAGCTGTCATCTAGAATAAAAACTTATATTGTTGGATCTGCTTCCCTTTTTATGTTCCCCATTGGAAACTTCCTTGAAAATTTTTCGGTCGCATCCGCTTTTGCAATGCTTTCATCAATTCTACTCCACTAGCAAAGAATATGTCTGTGAGTACTATAAGTTTGGCCAACTGGCATTAAGGTGCAAAGGTATCTAATTTTTTAGTTAATTATTTTCTGGGGTTTTTTTTTATTGTAAACATGAGGGTTCTCTTCCCTTAGAAAGTATTAGAAGTTCTTAAGATTTCCCGCATAAGTATTTGTAGTAATGTGGTGGGTGGGACATATCAACCCCTACTTTTTATATTTTATTCGGCATATAATACATAGAGTAGCATTATTCGACAACCTAACTAAGTTATTGATTATTTCAGGCATTAAAAGATAGGATTTATTATAAGAAATGTCACATACATTATTTTTCACCATCCAAATCAGAGTTATCCCTTTGGAATGCTAAGTTGTACTTATAAGACACCAACGTTTTTAAAATCGTCATTAAATTTTACCGACGTGTTGCTCAGACCGACATTCACCGTTAAAAGTTTCCTGAATGTTTTAGTATAACATCATGGTATAGCTCAACCTTTACCTAAATTCTGGGTTACGACTTTCAATTTGTTTGGCCTTGGCCCACAGACCAAGAACCATTTGACAAAAAAAATTGAAACTTTATAGAGTGGCATGGCTTATGGCATAGACGAACCCTTTTGTTTTGGATCGCGCCATGGAAGGTCAAGGTCACAGGGGCCTAAACATAGAAAGCCACTTCTGATCAATAACTGGAAACCTAGTTGACTGAGAATGTTTAAACTTCATAGGATGACTGATCATGCAAAGTGGACGACCATTATTGATTTTGGGGTCACTCTGTCAAAGATCAATTTCATAGGGCCTAGAAAATAGGCAAAAATTTCCGATCAATCATTTGAAAAACATTTGACCAATATTGTTCATATGGTCCCTAAGTAGAGTGATGATCCCTATCGAGTTTGGGGGCCACCCTATTAAAGGCCAAGGTCACATTGGCCTGAACATGAAATTCCATTTCCAATCAATTATGTACTTGAGCACCACTTGACCTAGAATGTTGAAACTTCATAGCATGACTGGACATTCAGAGTAGCCTACCCATATCGAGTTTGGGATCACTCTATTAAAGTTCAAGGTCACATGGTTCTGAACGTGAAAAACCATTTCCAATCAGTAACATGAGAACAATTTGACCCAGAATGTTGAAACGTCGTAGGATGATTGGAATTGTAAAGTGGATGACCCCTATTGTTTTTGGGGTCACTCCATCAAAGGTCAAGGTCATAGGAGGCTTAATATAGAAAACAGAATAACTTCAGAACCACTTGACCCAGAATGTTGAATTTTAGAGGATGATTGGAGTAGTATAAGAACTACCGATTTTGGCGTTGTTTGACCTCACTTGACCCCTTGCTATAAGTGCACTTTGGTCTTACCCTAAACTTAAAATACTAACTCGGTACATTTGTACCCTGAAAATCTTTGGTTAAACCAAATGAAAACCTCCGGCTTAACCAAATGAAAATATTTGATTTGATGGACGTAAGGTTGAAGGGACAAAATGAAAGCCAAGGTCCGCTCAAATTGAAAACAACAATTAAACAAAGACAAAAAAACGGAAGAAAATGTCCTTATTGGTTAAAATAGTTTATAATTTTTTGTTCATTATTTCTTTGATTATTAACTTTTAGTATTTCATACAGTAAATTATACAACGGTACTTTGTCTTGTATCATTTTTATGAAAAATAAACAATAATAACCACAGAGTGTGCTTGTTTTGTCTTGATATTGTATGATTTAAATTTAAATACATATTATATAGATGAGTTTACAAAATAAAATATATTGTTTGAAAGAAAGAAGATTTACTGATAATATAAATCCTCATTATGTTACAACAAAAAACGGGAAAAGAATGATAATGGCTACCTGTTCTTCCTGTGGAAAAATGAAATCAAAGTTTATTAAAAGTACAGGTGGTAATTTAGATATCCATAAAGCAATGTTACCTTTATTACCTAAAAAAGGTTTAACTCTTCCAGGATATAACTATTGTGGGCCAGGAAATCCTTTAGATAATGGACCTCCTGTCAATGAACTAGATGCAGTATGTATGGACCATGACTTTTGTTATGACAGCGGTGTAAAAAAGGGTACATGTGATTAGCAAATGCTTTCCAACTTAAATAACACTAAATCAAAAACATTCGGGGAAAAGATTGCAAAAAATTTAGTTGTGAAACCTGCAATTAAAACGAAATATAAACTTGGTCTTGGACAAAAACGGAAGTCTAAAAACGGGAAAAGGGGGTAGAGTATACCCCCAAAATAACTGCAGAGCCGGTAACTCTGAGCTACCGCTGGAGTGATGAATTAGCAGAAGAATTACATAAGCCAGTTAAAAGATAATTTACAAACCGACGGGTAATTGTCCATGACATTGATCATACTTGGTCTGCTGATTTAGTTGACATGCAAGCTTTTTCAAAATATAATAAAGGTGTAAAGTACTTGTTAACCGTTATTGATATATTCAGTAAATATGCATGGGTTATTCCATTAAGGAATAAAACTGGAGAATCTGTTACAGATGCATTTGAAAAAATAATTTCTGGAGCTTCAGACGGAGCTTTAGCACCTCTTCACGCTCGGTCTGAAGACAGAACACCAACAAATTTATGGGTAGATGAAGGAAAAGAATTTTATAATAAAATGTTTGAATCATTTTTGAATAAAAATAAGATTAATATGTATCATACATTTAATGAAGGAAAAGCTGTAGTTATTGAAAGATTTAATAGAAGTTTAAAAAGAATAATGTGGACATATTTTACAGCAAATAATACTTATACTTATTTAGATAATTTGCAGGAAATGGTTGATAAATATAACAAAACAAAACATTCTAGTATAAAAATGACACCAACCGAAGCCAGTGAAATCTTAAATAAAGGTACTGTTTACTTTAACTTATATGGTAATTTAAAGATACCAAAGAGTAAACCAAAATTTAAAATTGGTGATCGAGTTCGCTTAAGCAAACTGAAAAGACATTTTGAAAAAGGATATACACCAAACTGGACAGAGGAGATATTTATAATTTATGGAATTAATAATACAAATCCAAGAACATACACTTTAAAAGATTTAAATGATGAAATAATTCAGGGTTCATTTTATGAACAAGAACTTTTGCATACTAAACAAGAGGTTTTTAGAATAGAAAAAGTTATCAGACGAGACTATAAGAAAAAACAAGCTTTAGTAAAATGGAAAGGTAACAATGAAAAATTTAATAGTTGGGTTCCGTTTTGTGAATTGGAAGAAATTTAAATTGGAAATATATTATATAAATGAGTAATAAAAATCTTATTTCTAATGGAATAGAAACAATAAATCAATTAATAGACCACTTAACTAAACTTGCTGCTGCATATAGAAAAAGTTATAAGTTTTGTGGTAGAGTAAATACAAGATTACAGATTACAGCAGGTATTTTGGTTGCTCGGCTGCATTAGCACTTGTTCCAGCTATTCCTATATTTGTAGCAGTTGCTGGCGCTGTTCCATCAATAATTACTATATTTATTAATAGACTAAAAGTTGAAAACAAAAAAGCTATTTTAAAATTGCATCACCACAAAATAAAACAACTAATAACGAAAGCACAGATTGCAGCTTTAGCTGTTCATGGCCCTAATGATCGTGGAAAAGTAAATAAAGAAGAAGAGAAAAAAGTTATTCAGGATATTTTTACAATACTGTTAGAAATACAGAAAGAAAAAAAACTATTCAACACTTCTTGAAATGCATATGAAGGAATTTAAACTTAACGGATATAAAAGTAAAAAAGAAGAAGAGTCATATTAAAAGTATTTTATATAAATAAGAAAAATTATATCAGTTGAAGGTAATATTGCATCAGGAAAAAGTACGTTTTTAGATATTATTAAAGAATATAATCCTAATTTTAATATAATTCCAGAACCAATTCATGAATGGCAAAATGTTATGGACTCTGATTATAATTCATATAACCTTTTTGAACTTGCTGCTCAAGAACCTACCAAATATTTTTTTCCTTTTCAGCTAACAACTTTAAACAGTCATATAAAAATGTTATCTTCTGCTAAACAGTTTGATGGTGTTTCTGTCCTCGAACGGTGTAATTTAACTAGCAGTAACGTTTTTACAAAATAACATCACGACAACGGTGTTATAAATGACCCCGAGTGGGCAGTATACAATCTTTTATTAACTGATCATATTATAAAACCATACGGAAAAAAACCCAATTGATGGATTTATTTATGTTAAAACCGACCCAGAAATATGTTTTCAAAGACTTCAAAAAAGAAACAGAACTGAAGAAAACAGAGTTGGTTTAGATTATTTAGAAAACCTACACAAATTATATGAAGAATGGTTAAACAGAATGTTTCAAGAAGGTATTAAAATTTTAACAGTTGATAAGAATTTAGAAAAAAAATAACTTCAAAATCTTATTCAAAAGATATAGATAATATTACCTATTTTTTTAAATGTTCTTTAGGTGCGTTGTTAAAGATTTTTTTCTCTTTAATTATATTATATAATGGTTGATAGAAAGGTAGATAGAATGATTATGCCAAAATTATCTAGCACTTAAGGAGAAATAATGAATCCAGACAATAATTCATATAAAAAAGTACTAAAAAGAAGAAATGTTATTAAATCAAAACTTGATCAAATAGTTAGCGATGAATATAAAAATCGTGTCATTGATCAATTACAAAATGTTATAGATCCTTATTTTTTTAATGGGACTGTGGTTGTTTAATGTTAGAAGTGGAAAGTAATGTAAGATTATGTGATTGTCATAAACCGAATAATCACCGAAACAATCCTAAAAAAGTTATTGCAACCGATTGTGATATTAATGAAGAAAAAACATATAAATGCACTTACGCAGCATTTAAAGACCTTGATATTAATTCGGGGTTAATAAAACTGTGCTGCGAAGGGAAAAACAGAGTAAAAAGTGGAATATCAAAAACTAATGGAAAAAGATATAAATTCAAATATTTTATTTCTTCTTAAACTTTACTTTTTTGTTATTTTTGCTTAAAGATTTTTTCTAAATATAATATATAGATGGAAATTGAGAAATCTACAAAGCAATATTATAAGAAATTTGAAATTAAAATTACATATAGAGAAGATCCGAAAAATCAATTATATTTAACTATAAACAACTCTTATAAAATACTTAAATCTGAACTTAAAGTTTTAAAAGGTATAAAAATAAACATTGTTTTAAAAATAACTTTTGTAAAAATTAGTGCAACAGATACAATATATAAATCAGCTTATTTTCAGTCAAAGGCTTTAGAAATTATTAACACAAACGAAATAAAAAACACTTTACGTCAAGCTTTTGATGAAATAATAAATAGAATTGGCAACTGGATTTCAGAAGGAAGTGGTTGGAGAATAG
>NW_026461930.1:0-6972 GCF_021730395.1 Mercenaria mercenaria
ATGATAAAAGGGAAATTTGTGGTGCATAAACTGTTTTGAAACTATTATACATTTTAATCTGTCAAATGAAGGATCTTAAAGGAGAATTAAGTTTAAGGCTTCTACTTATTCTTCAAATAGTTGAGCTGAGCTAAAAAAACATAGAATGAAACAAAGCAGAAAACATTTTATAGGCTTTTATTAACACAGACCACTTAAGAAAATAAAACAACGGTACAAAGAAGAATGCATCAAAAACCTGTATGCCCCTCCAGCGAGCACCTTTTTAAAAAAATCCCTGAAAAGGTCTTATGCTATCGAGTATATCATTAAGGTAGACTAAAGCATTGCAAACACACAAAGAAATTTAACTTATTTTTGTTTAGCTGTAACAGGTCAAGTAAGAAAAGAAAACAACAGTACAAAAAGAATGCATCAAAAACGTGTATGCCCCTCCAGCGAGCGCCTATATAAAAAAATCATCACTGAACAAGTCTTATGCTATTGAGTATATCATTAAGGTAGGCTAAAGCATTGCAAACACACAAAGAAAAATAATATTTTATGAGCTGAACTTATTTTTGTTACAGGACAAGCTATGTACTTGATAAGTAACTACATTATATGATCTTTTGATTACCTATAGCAAAATGGGTAGTAAAATAAGAAGTGTGCTCTCACAATTTTTATTAACACAGACCACTGTGGGCCGACATGCGACTATAGGCGTTATATTTTCCACCCCTGTAGCGTCGATATGCGACTATACCACTGTATGCTGTCACGTGACCTGGTGTACGGCGAGAAAAATGCAAGATGGCGGACGTGGATATTGGGGAAAGGTAGGCTCCTCGTTTGTTCATTGATTTCTCTGTTAATATTTCCTTTAAGGGAGAATGTTTTGTCGTATAACACGGCACTGACATTTGTCTTTCATCGGTTGTATACCATTACCTCCGACAACGGCTTAAATTTCTAGACTTTGCTCCTGAATGCAACAAAAACAACGGAAAATAAATTTAAGCGAGGAGAGACTCGGTTTTTCGAATTTTCCATCCCTTTCATCCACGATTTCTGCCAAATTATGAAGTACACATAGGCTATGTACATAGACAAAATGCGTGTATCAGCCAGTTCACTGAAAACCGCATATTTCCTAAAAAAATATTCGTTTTAAAATTTGCCAAGTGTACGTTGGGAAGGCCGAGGTTATTCTGTCGGTGTACGGTAAGACGACGGCCAAAAGTGTACGGTAAGAAGACGAAAAATCAAATATTTTGCTACGAAATGATGTACGGAAAGAAGACAAAATCCTGACACGATCACCAGCTGCCTTACCCTGGAAATTAGAAGGATTAATGTGGTCTATTTTTCGACATTAGTGCTGCCAATTTTCAATGTGTTTCCAAAGAATTCTCCAGTCTCTCTAAGCCGTACAGAATTTTAAAGATTATTGAAAAATTAGAATGAACTTGTTTATGTTTTTAGCTCATTTGAATGATGTTTAATATCTGCAATATATCTGATAGATATATTCTTTCATGCAACTTGCTTTGGGGGACCTTAATTTTTTGGGAAGCAAAGTATGGAGAGATAACAGTATTGTGTTTTACCTGATCATGTGAGCTAACTTGAACAAATGAATATACAAGCTACAATTTTCTTTCGATTTATCACTGTATGTCAAAACAGATGCCTGCATTGCAATTTGTTATCAATTTGGATTGTGATTCTGTCATATTTTAAGTAATTAAGAGTCCATTCATAAATCAGCCTAACACAGCTGTGTTATGGTTCGAATCACGGAACTCGGAGTATTTTCCGCCAATTTTGTGAATAGTTCTTCCAGAAACATTGTCATATTAAAGGCCGAATTTAGAGTAAATATGTACTGGTCAAAATGTTCACAGAAAACATCACTAAATCTAAAATTGCCAAACAGCTATAAGCACAGATAACATAAACCGTAACACAAAAGTGTTTAAGGTATTGCATAATAAGGTTTCTGTTTTTGCAGTCAGAGCATACACCTAATAACATTAAAAACAAATAACGCATATATACTCACATTTTCCGTTACAACTTTACATGAAGTAGCCAACTTGATTTCCAAAAGAGTTTGGAGCTCTTTACCTTTAGTGTCAACCTACTAAATCAATACTTTATAATTTTTATTGTTGTAAGTGTATTTTCTCTATTAAAATACTGAATTTCATTTTGCATCAAAAGGCGTTAAAAAGCCACCTTTTGATCTCTATCATGTCTATGTTGATTTTCTTAAGGATGTACGAGCGTTTTTTTTTTTTTTCATATCCGCCATTTTGAAAAATGTTTCTTCGAGCATTGAATTTTTAAACAAAAGTTTTTGCCAAAAATTAACGCTAAATAATTAAATTTGACTAATAATGTACCATTTAACAAAATAGATTCTACTTTTTGTAAAAAAAAAATCACCCTTATTTTTGGCTGGCATTTGCTTAAAATTGACGTAAGATTTACAATGGGGTAGAGGTAGGTAATTTCAAATATCTACGAAAGTAGATCAGGTTTGGTTTTGATATTTCCTGACTGATACATATAACAATAGGCTATAAACTGAAATAAAAGTTTTTCAATATAGCACTTTATTTTATCTAGAAAATATAGATTAAAACAAAAAGAACAAAATAATATCAAAATTCACCAGTTTTAACAGTTTTTTTCTTCATAAATCTCTTAGATACATGGTGATCCCAACCTTTTTCTTTCCGTTTTGAGCATTTTTTGTGTGTCATTAAAGCTGCAAAATATTTTGAAAACAGAATTTTCTGTAGATCTAAATACATTTTTCCATTGAAAATAAAGTGGGTGGGTAATTATGTCAACATGTAAAAATGAAAGAGATTGTTAGTGACATTTATGCTTATATAATGCTGACATCACATTGTATTCCTATCACCTGTAAGACATGAAACCCTATAGCATTAAATGGGATATCACATGTTTTATAAGGTACCACCATCGGTGACTGTGTGTTTTTCTTCCCTTGTATGTCTAGAAACTAATATTCGTCAAGCTCACAGAGTATGAAAAGATTCTTACGTTAGAAAAAAAATTTGCTCCTATACATCCTTAAACATTAATGATAGTACCTACAAGGTGTTAAATATACCTATGGAAAGGTGTTCATTTGAACTTCAACATACTATCATCAGTATTTAGCATATTTCAGTAAATGATCTAATTGATAATCAACACCTGATCTTGTCTAAGCCGATACGTCAAAATACATTTCAAATGTTGATCATAAATAACTCTCTCAATGGCGACTCCAAAGTTTCTTCTAAAATAGCAGCATGCCATACTTTAAAAATCGGTTAAATATTAAAAAAAATGTATTTGCACGAAGGATTCACATAAGTATGACATAGTGAGCTCAAATGTTCAGGTAAAAAAGAACACTACAAGGTTAGAAATCCCTTTGTACTTTCCTTCCCAACAAATAAAATCGTCTAAAGAAAACGTATGTAAGAATAGATCTATCAGATTATATGCCAATATACTTATCATCCAAGACGTTTCTGAGTCAAATGAGCTAAATACTGAAACATAGTTTTTCATTAATCTATAAAATTCTGTTGTTTTGAAAAAAACATTGAAAATTGGCAGCACTAATGTCGAAATATAATCAATAAATGATCGTGTCAGGATTTTGTCTTCTTTCCGTACACCATTTCGTAGCAAAATCTTTGAATTTTTGTCTTCTTGCAGTACACTTTTGGCCGTCGTCTTTCCGTACACCGACAGAATAACCTCGGTCTTCTGACCGTCCACTTGGCAAATTTTAAAACAAGTATTTTTTTAAGAAATGTGCGGCTTTTTGGGAACTGGCTGATACACACGTTTTGTCTATGTACATAGTCTATGTCTACTTCATAAACTGGCAGAAATCGCACAAGAAAGTGATGGAAAATTCAAAAAACCGAGTCTCTCCTCGCTTAGATTTATTTTCCGTTGTTTTTGTTGCATTCAAGGGCAAGTCTAGAAAAATCGAGACGTCGTATGAGGTAATGGTATACAACCGATGAAAGACAAATGTCAGTGCCGTGTAATACGATAAAACATTCTCCCCTAAAGGATATATTAACAGAGAAATCAATGAACAAACAAGGAGCCTACCTTTCTTCAATATCCACATCCGCCATCTTAACTTTTTCACGCCGTACACCAAGTCACGTGACAGCATACAGTGTATATGCGCGTTATCCAGACTCCCCAAGACGGCGATTGACGAGTATAGTCGCGGCACCGTGATCATGATGGTGATATGTAGTTTTTAATTTTTGATAATCTCGACAAAAACAAAATTACTTTGCATACTGGCTATTATTTCTTTGATGTGATAATTACTAGTTGTGCTAATATTTTTAGTTCCCTTGTTAAAATAATGTCTGTAACTATGCGGTAATTTTAATGGAAAAAAAAAAGACGTCCCGCGGGGGTTTGGGGCTGTGGGGTTTTTAAAGAGTTAAATTTTTTGTCGCGGGCCCGGATTTATTCTTTTTAAATTTTAAGTTTTTTCGTAATATCAGTTCCTCGGAGGTGTTCCCCTAGGGGATTCCTTTTCGCCAAAGGGTTTTTCCCCCGGGAAAATGTTAAGTTTTTAGCAGGCTTAAAAAATATTGGTTCAAATTACATCGGTTCGGGCCAAAGGGGAAAAAAATTTAAAAAAGAAAGCGGTTTTATAAAAAAATTTTTATATTTTTTATAAAAATTTTTTTATATATATTTTTATTAAAATATTAAGGTTTTATAAATTTTAAAAGCATGTTCCCCTAAAAAAGGGGAATTTATTTAAAACCTTTGAGGGAAAATTTTTACCTTTAAATGTCACAGAGCGGGGACACCAAAAGATTTTATGTTTCTGATTGTGGGTTTTGGAAAAAGATTTTTACATCAAAAAAATCATTTATTTCACACAAAAACGGGGGAAAAATACCCCATAGGTGAGTAAATTTTTTATTGGTTTTGGGGGCTTTCTTTAATTGGAATTTAAGTTTTTTTTTCCTATCGTGTGTTAAAATTGTGGGAAATTTTGAAGTGAAAAATTTTTTTCTATTTTTTAAAGCTTTGGCGAATTTGGGTATAACCCAAAAATTTGTTCAAACTTCGAAAAATTTTGTATGTATAAATTTTTTAATTTTTTCACCCAGTTAAAAGGGTTTTTCCGGGATTTTTCATCTGCTGGTTTTCAGGGCGGGAAAGGGGGGAAAAGGGTTTTTCGAGTCAGGGGATGTACGAATCGGCCTCAGGGGGTTTAAGGGAAACTGGTTTGGTTTTTGCAATTAAAAGGGTTTTCGCTTTTGTATTTTAATTTTGGGTTTTTTTTGCGCTTTTTCTGCTACATTTTGGTTCCTTTTTTTGGTTTGGTTTTTCTTTTCTTATGTTTTGAGATTACTCTATTTATTCATTTGGTGCTTTTGAAAAAGTTAAAGTGCACAAAACGTATTTCTTTTAATTTGTTGAGAGAAAATACGGGTTTTCGTATGAAAAGTAATGTAATACATTTCGTTAAAAATAGATGTTTCTTTTTTTTCATGATTTGAATTATGTCTCTAAATCTACGTTGAGTTGATTTGTGACTTATTGAGTTTAACAACAAACCATTCCTTTTGTATTTCTAGTATAAATATAACGGTAATGTTTAATTTGCCTTATTGTGTCATATTAAAACTGATAATTCTCTCTTTTTAAAATAATCATAATGATCATAATCCTATAAAACACAAATGTAGTACACAAATAAAAAAAATAAAGGTGTAATATACGCTACAAGATGTAAATAGAAGATTTTACTACATGTATCAAGATGTAATCAAAAAAATGTACAATGTTAATACAATATACAAGGTATAATAAAAGGTGAAATACACGGCTGGAAGGTGTAATAGGCAGATACCTAGTGTCATAGAGAGATGAAATACATATGCTGTTGCAAGGTATGATACAAGCTGAAATTGTGGTGCATATATACAATGTAATACAGGGTTAAAAAATCTGATACCAAATACATGCTGTTTTACTTAAATACTTGGTATAATGCACAGGTAAAAAGTGTAATGAATACATACAAGGTTGTAATATACAAATACATTGTGTAATAAACGGATACAAGGTGTAAAACACCACACTATGTGTATTGCACAGATACAAGGTGTAATTCATAGGCATATAGTGTAATACATACATGCAATGTGCAACATGTAGATATATCATGTAATACACAACTACAAGATAATACAAAATTGTAGCGCAAGTCACTTGTGTACACCATAGTAAGCTGTTATTTACAGTAAAAGTGTAGGGTACCAGGAGTAATAAAAAAGGGAAAGGTTGTGATAACCTTGTCAGAAACATATTGTAACTTAAAGATACAAAGAATATTTCACAACCGCACGGCGTAATACAGAAATATATATCGTATAATACGTAGATACAATGTGTAATACGGAGATGCACAATGTGATACACAAATACGCGCTATAATATATAGATTATACACATATTAAAAGTGTAATACATAGTTAGAAGTTGCAATATAAGTTGTAAGGTATAGTACACAGACAAAAAGGAGTTTAAGGCCCAACTGTTTTTCTCAAGCGATATACATTTGAACATTGATTGTATCTGGTGGAACAGGCGTAGGACTCACTAAAATACCTCCAGGACTGAGGTGTTTTTTTTTAAATGTGTCTTCCGGCTTGATTCGTCGAGCCTTAAAGGGAATTTCCCTTGTTGCTATATCTTCTTTGAAGTATTTGTGCATTAAGTACACGCTCTTTTGGTTCTTAATGATTCCTTCTATAGAAATTTACAAAAACTATTTGATGTTTTCCTGATGCAACTGCATATTTAGAGAGTATTTATTTACGTTGTTTTGTGACTTTGAAATATGGGTCGGGTAGAGTGTGTACTTTAGTTGACCGTTATCATATATGACAGAGCAGAGTTTGA
>NW_026461931.1:0-60941 GCF_021730395.1 Mercenaria mercenaria
ATTCATTTTACGCTTGACTGTGTATGTTTGTTTGTTTTTTTTGTTTTTGTTTTCCGTTTGTTCCCTTTCTTCTATTTAAATAGCTTTTCATCTAACTACTCTGCTATATATGTAAAATTATATCTGAAAATTATAAGCATTTTTTTCTATTCTAGTCCAAACAAAAATCCGCCATTTAGTTTAATCTAATATTAACTTGACAGCCAGGGACGGACCGATTTCTAATGATTAATTTTGGGGGCCAACCCTTTTGTATTATCAAATTTTGCAAAGTTACCAAATGTATCTTAATGTACTGCAGTATTAGATGTCTTGAATTAATGATGGTTTGCTATTGTATGTATATATTGTGACAGGATGGACGTACCGGGGACAATAACTATTAGAACAAATCAACAACCACAACAATATTTATAAATTTATTTACGGAAAATGATTATTTACAATGAATAAATGAAAAGTGAAAAAAAATCTTATTATCAGAAAGAAAGAAAAAATCTGAGCTCAGTAACTCTTTTATCAAGTATAAAGTTCTAACACTGACTGTTCGTTGACACAGATGTTTCCGTAAACTTTAAGTAGACAAAAACTAAACAACATATCTTCAAATCAAGTTCCTTTAAACCGTGAATACGTTGATTCCGTTTTGGCTCCCTATGATTGTAGGTGATTGGATCCCTGAGCTGACTTCAGTGAATCACAAAAATCATCGTCTTTGCGGTTTACGGCACAACCATGGGACGAAAGCTCTGCGCTGGGACAATCACATCCAGGCGAGTGAAGACAAGTGAACCTCGGGTATTGTACTTCCGGGTTGTGACATCATCACCAGGTAAAAGTCGTCTGGCGGAAGAAGCTAAAATATATAACATATGGTAAGCACCATAGCAAAACAAATAAGTCAGGGCATAAAACAGCTCCTTTGGGTACACCATATCTCCGTAGGCTCCCATAAATAATACGTGCTACTTACACAAAATATGAGTGCTACTAAGCTCATACGTCACGTGATTAAAATACGTCACTTGTTTCTTCCATTATCACTTAAATTAATTACTTAAAAGTCTAAAGTTAAAGTATGGAAAAGATATGAAAAGTTTATGATGAAGAATTATAGATAAGGAAATGATAAACTGCAGCTATTATTTACAACTACAAATTAGCACAATACAATGCGAATTAAACGTAATACAATAGTTGGTATCAATACAATATCAATTTCCATTCAACAAAATGGACACTGTTTAAATATGCTTTAGACCGACACACAATTATTTCAAATTACAATAACATATTAAATATATGGTACTAGACTTGCCACATAGATTTAACATTACAGTGCAATGCAATATCGGCGTTCCATAATTAACAACGAAATGTTTGACATATGTTTATGACAAAAAGTACTTTACAATTATCATGTTACACAAATTTCAGTACAAATCTTACTCCTAGAAACGAAACATTTTAGATTCCTCTTTCGAAATAATTTACAAAAGTCTGAAAAAATTAATAAATTCTCCTAACATACCGGAACTAGCTTAAATCTTGCCGAAAAGTAAACGTTACAGAATTCTGTAGAATGACCAAACATTTACTAAACAAAAATCGTAATTCAACAAGAGGACCATGATGGTCCTGAATCGCTCACCTCTTCCCACATGACCCAGTTTTGAGTATGAAGTCGTTTTTTCTATTATTTGACATAGTGACCTAGTTTTGAGCTCATGTGACCCAGTTTTGAACTTGACCTAGATATTATCAAGATAAAAATTCTGACCAATTTTCATGAAGATCCATTGAAAAATATGGTCTCTAGAGAGGTCACAAGGTTTTTCTATTATTTGACCTACTGACCTAGTTTTCGAAGGTACGTGACCCTGTTTTGAACTTTACCTAGATATCATCAAGATGAACATTCTCACTAATTTTCATGAAAATCTCATGAAAAATATGGCCTCTAGAGAGGTCACAAGGTTTTTTTATTTTTATACCTACTGGCCTAGTTTTTGACCGTATGTGACCCAGTTTCGTAACTGACCTAGATATCATCAAGATGAACATTCAGATCAATTTTCATGAAGATCTATTGAAAAATATGGCCTCTAGAGAGGTCAAAAGATTTTAATAATTTTAGACCTCCTGACCTAGTTTTTGACCGCAGTTGACCCAGTTTCAAACTTGACCTAGATATCATCAAGATGAACATTCAGACCAACTTTCATACAGATCCCATGAAAAATGTGGCCTCTAGAGAGGTCACAAGGTTTTTTTATTATTTGACCTACTGACCTAGTTTTTTATGGCACGTGACCCAGTTTCAAACTTGACCTAGATATCATCAAGATAAACATTCTGACCAATTTTTATGGAGATCCATTCACAAGTATGGCATCTAGAGAAGTCACAAGGTTTTTCTATTTTTAGACCTACTGACCGCACATGACACTGTTTCAAACTTGACCTAGATATCATTAAGATGAACATTCAGACCAATTTTCATACAGATCCCATAAAAAATATGGCCTTTAGAGAGGTCACAAGGTTTTTCTATTATTTGACCTACTGACCTAGTTTTTGACGGCACGTAAACCACTTTCAAATTTGACCTAGATATCATCAAGATGAACATTCAGACCAACTTTCATACAGATCCCATGAAAAATATGGCCTCTAGAGAGGTCACAAGGTTTTTCTATTATTTGACCTACTGACCTAGTTTTTAAAGCATGTGATCCACTTCCGAACTTGACCTAGATATCATCAAGGTGAACATTTTGACCAATTTTCATGAAGATCTCATGAAATATATGGCCTCTAGAGAGGTCACAAGGTTTTTCTATTTTTAGATCTACTGACCTAGTTTTTGACCGCACGCAACCCAGTTTCAAACTTGACCTAGATATCATCAAGATGAACATTCAGACCAATTTTCATACAGATCCCGTGAAATATATGGCCTTTAGAGAGGTCACAAAGTTTTTCTATTATTTGACCTACTGACCTAGTTTTTGAAGGCATGTGACCCAGTTTCAAACTTAACCTAGATATCATCAAGGTGAACCTTCCGACCAATTTTCATGAAGATCTTATGAAATATATGGCATCTAGAGAGGTCACAAAGTTTTTCTATTTTTAGACCTACTGACCTAGTTTTTGACGGCACATGACCCAGTTTCGAACTTGACCTAGATAGTATCAAGGTGAACATTCTGACCAATTTTCATGAAGATCTTGTGAAATATATGGCCACTAGAGAGGTCACAAGGTTTTTCTATTTTTAGACCTACTGACCTAGTTTTTGACGGCACGTAACCCAGTTTCGAACTTGACCTAGATATCATCAAGATGAACATTCTGACCAACTTTCATAAAGATCCCATGAAAAATGTGACCTCTAGAGTGGTCACAAGCAAAAGTTTACGGACGCACGGACGCACACACGCACGCACGCACGCACGGACGACGGACGACGGACACCGCGCGATCACAAAAGCTCACCTTGTCACTTTGTGACAGGTGAGCTAAAAATTATACAAAAATCTAACAAATAAACTTCTTACCTCGATCGAGCATAAATTTCTACCGAGAAAAATCAATCTGACTTAAATCGTCGAATGTCGAGAGTGGTGGGCGCTAGGCATATCTAGTCCAGTCTATTTGTAAGGTCATATCCCACCAAATACTAAATTTCATGGGACTCACGGCTTATGCGTGTACTCTGACTATTTGTATTTCCACGGGAATCACGATATAGCCGGGAAATCTGACTACTTTGGCGCGGATTGAAATTGACAATTTAAGGTCCGTTATAGTGGTTTTGGGGATAAAAACATCAATTACTGAAGTTTATAAAATATCAACTTTCTTATTACTGAACCGAATTTAATAAAATTTACATGGAAATTTAAGTTATGAAATATAGAAAAACACGAGAGATATTTCATGCATAAAATCTGACATTTACCTCAATAACTCAAAAATATACAAAAAGATGATGCAATACCTGCATTTAAACTACCGATACAATGAGGCCCGTATGTCAGTTTGCGACATATATATTTCGGTAAATGAGTACTATGAATACTGAACAAGTGGCAATTTATCTTCCATCGTGCACCAGTCACGACCACGATTCTTACAGTATACCTAGGCTGATCTAGGGTATAGCATGTACAGTGGCTTTTTCCCTCTGGTCCGGTGCCAGGGGGTAAACCATGCATTACTGAGACAGTGTTTGCCCTTTTGAATCAAGTTGTGTGGTGGGGGGGGGGGGGGGGCAGCATGCCACGTCCATCAGCTTTTTTTCTTAATCAAAAATGTATTCTCAGTCGAGACTAAGAGTCGTTAATTGATCTGCTTTCTAAAGGAATCTGATAAATTCATAACAACCGCAAGGCAAACCAAACAATGTGAAAAAGCATAAAAAAATGTTTATTTCGTGTACTTAGCTGAATCTTTTCTGAAGTTCGAAAGAAGGAAAGCAAAAAATAAAATAATACAAACTTATTTGACATTGTGTTGTCCCGTAAGTGCATTAATTGTTCAGATATAAGTAATGTTCAAGATTTTATATACATTTCATACCGGCATACAAATACACACTGCTGAGGCCTTGTCAAAAGGCTACTGTCATTTAAAAAAAAATACAAAATTCATCTGGATCCGTAAGCAATTTATATGGTTTTTTGGGGTTGGATTTAACGTCGCACCGACACATGATAGGTCATATGGCGACTTTCCAGCAATTTATATGGTAATTGTGTCATAGGCTACTTGTCATAGACTTACTTTTAAGTATGAAACGAACAAAGAAATGTTCTATATCTGAAAGTAATACAAAACTTGATTTACAATTTCTTGCATTCTTTTTATTTTAATTTGAAAAAATGAAAACTATGTTACAAAAAAAGCGAAATGTATAGGGTAGAGCTAAGTGTATTTTTCAAATCGTCATCCACAAAGATCAGTAAGTCACAAAATATTTTGCAATCTTAAAACTCCAATGTTAACAAACATAGTCCACCTAACATGAGAAGAAATTTACTCTCAAATACACTTCTATTTTTAAACATACAAAGAGCAGTTCCGTTCTTGTTTCAGTGTCTTAAACCCAATCATTTTCTTTTTTCATCAGATACAACGCGACCGTTTAAGAAAAATGAAAACAGCAGCTCCTGTATTTTGTCAAGAGCGAAAGAATGTACCAATATTACGAATGTACTAACCTTTTACCCTGGGGCAGTCATAAATCTTGACGCATCCGATCGGTTCCTCCTCACAGTCGAAACCATCTCCACCGTTATGCACAACCGTCCAGTGATCTAAACCCTCTGCAAAACAAGAGCTCGTAGAATACGGAATGCCACCCCCTTTCCCCTTGATGCATTCTGTAACTGCATAAGGGACAGAAATTATTTGGTCAGTGTGCACTGGACATTTGTCGTACTAACCTCAAATCAATAATTATGGGTCATTTACCAGTCATAGGTGAACGCCGTATCAAATGTGATCTTAGACCAAAGCATTCTCTAGTTATTTGGCCAAAAGGTCCTACTGTTCTAGGTCAATGTGACCTTGATCTTTGACCTACTGACCTCAGAATCAACACGGGCCATCTGCTGGTCATGACCAACCATCCTATTACGTTTCGTGACCATAGGCATAAGCGTTCTCAAGTTATCGTCCGGAACGGTTGAACTAATCCGGATCATTGTGAGCTTGACCTTTGAGATATTGACCTTAAAGTCATTAGAGGTCATCTGCTGGCATGACCAACCTCTCTATCAACTTTCATGATCATAGGCCTAAGCGTTTCAAGTTATCTGGAAACGGTTTATCTGTTCCGGATCATTGTGACCTTGACCTTTGACCTACTGGCCTTAAAATCAACAGAGGTCATTTACTGGTTATGGTCAACATCACTATTAAGTTTCGTGATCCTACGCCCAAACCATCTCAAGTTATCGTCCGGAAACGGTTTAACTGTTCCGAGTTACTGTGACCTTGACCTTTAACTTTTGACCTCAAAATTATAAGGACATTTGTTAGTCATGATCAACCTTCCTATCAAGTTTTGTAATCCTAGGTCCAAGCGTTCTTAAGTTATCGTCCGGAAACGATTTAACTGTTCCGGTACACTGTGACCTTGATTTAACCTACTGACCTCAAAATCAATCGGATTCAATTGCTGGTCATGACCAACCGGCCTAATAACTTTTGTGATACTAGGCCGAAGCGTTCTCAAGTTACCGTCCGGGAACGGTTTCACTGTTCCGGGTCACTGTGACCTTGATCTTTGACCTACTGACCTCAAAATCAATAGGGATCATCTACTGGTCAAGATTGATCTTTCTATCAATGTCATGATCCTAAGCTCAAGCGTTCTAGAGTTATCATCCGGAAATCGTTTAACTGTTCCAGTTCACTGTGCCCTTGACCTTTGAACTACTGACCTTATTTATTAGGGGTCATTACTGGTCATGTCTAACCCCTATTAACTCTCATGATCCGAGGCCCCAGCGTATTTGAGTTATTATCCGGAAACCGATTGGTCTACCGACCGACCGACCGACCGACATATGCAAAAGAATATGACCTCCTTCTTCGAAGGGGATCATAACTATTATACCTGCTATTGTAAACATTAAAAATATTGGCTCTTTAATTAGACACACTTTCTTCTGATCTGATGCGAATATATTTGACTCGACATTACAGGCAAAATTTCTCAAAAATGATGTTGCTGTATTTTTGTTTACATGTAGCTAACAATGTAGTGCGCATGTCATTTAATAATTTAGTTATACCTTGGATGAAAAAAGTACGACCGGACTGATAAAATGCATGTTTTAAATGTAAAACCAGCTGAAATAAAAATATGTTTAAATTTCAAATGAGTATAGTGTATTCATTTTAAAATATAATCTCTGGGATGCGTTTAGGATAGAGAAACTGCATACCTGAAACATAAAACTTAATTTTTTATCCTTTGAAATTAAAGGATGGTTTGGCTATTTAATAAGGTATAAGCCACAAACTACACGAGACATTGCAATTTAAATACAATTGAATTTCCTACTTATAAAGGTTTTTGGCAAAACGCCGAATATATTGTTTAATTATGGAAGGTATGTACCAAACTTAAAATCAGTACATGTGTATGCGTTCTATAGTATTTTGGGATATCATTTAAATTGCATTGGGCATAGACAAAACCTAATATGTATTTTATATATAATTATATTCAATCATTATAGTACGGGCACAAACTTGTTCTGATTATATTAACAACTTATACATGTTGTTTATTGTAAGGAGCATCCCGCAACTATTGACAAATATCCATTTTGTTCAGGTTTCCAGCAGCCATTTTGAAATTCAAGATGGCCGCCAAAAATGTAACCAATGAAATTCCTAACAACTGACCAGTAAGCTTTCATAAAAAAACATAACTTTTAAAATAGAGCTTATAATTAAAGATTCCACTGGATTACAATTCGGCACAGACTACTATCTCATTTATACCTAGAATCCATTACTTTGATAACAGTATATACATTGTTTTGAAATTAAACTAGCAGGGATATATATCCAGACTGAAATGTAAAAGAATGCATGTTCGATTTGTTTTATCAGCATCTGTGTCATCTCCATAAGTAAAGTTGTTTTGGACCGTGTTGTCAATAAGGTGGTAAGACAATTCATATATCCTGCTTCGCGGGTTATATGAATCCTTTTTCCGATACATAGATCATGTACAAATTACTTATTTAGGCCACTAGCTCAAGAACTTGTGTGTATTATTTAGACTGAATGTATTTCTACACAAATAAACATTTACTGCCATACCATAACCCACTAATCCAGCTTGGTTTCTTCTCCAGAACTGATTCAATGTAAAATGGTCACATTGTTAACATATATTGACACTCTCTTTCAAGAAAAAAGTTATAGCTACGAATCGTACACACCCCTAAGCAACGACATGTTGTGCATACTTTTAAACGAAATAATATGAAGACGAATGCAGAGAAACTTTGATCTACGGTATCTGCAAAAATCAACATTCCACACAGTTCCATGCAGCATGGAATATCTGCTCTTAAGGCAACATATATTGGTCCGAGAGCTCACGGACTTTTATTGCAACAATTGAGGCCAAAGAAGTTTTATACATTTTGGAAACAATATTTCATACCTCCTGAAAACCCATTTCTTAAGTGTCAAAGCCGTGCCTATCTTATTTTGTTTACTTATGTTTGTAAAAGGGGGAGGTAAAACTCACTTGTAAAAAATTTAGGGGTGGGGTTTAAAGTTTACGTCTACCAGTTTTTTCACTGTTTAATTACAGTAGCTATATTATTGCAGTATGTTAAAAATGTCAACCAATGTCAGCAAAAAAAATTCATCAAAAAGGAATGAAGGGAAAAACTTGATATTCAGGTTAAAGGGGCAAATTTATTTACAAATCAAAAAAATTGGCATATTTGAAATTTATTTTTATTATTAAAAATTAGTTTGTTATCATAAGTCACTCAGCTTTATATATGTAATGTGTATGTATCAGTCAAAGTCAGAATTGCAAATCCTATTGCAAAATGTCAGGTCAACCCTGATAATTGAAGGTCAAAGTTCATTTCATGCAAAAATATGAAAATGTTAAATTTACTTTTTCTAACGTTTTTAATATGTATTCACATTGTTAGTCACTGAAGTTAATTTGTTTTAATGTCTGTATGTCAGGCAAAGTCAGCAGGTGCAAAGGTTACCCAAACTGTCAAGGGTTTAAAGCTTTTATCAAAGGTCAAAGGTAAAATTTTGTGAAAAAACTGCTGAATTTAGTTTCTGTTTGAAATATAACAGCTATTTCTGATCATTAAGGGTAATTGCTCGTAATTTTTTTTAATGTATATATGTCCGACAATGTCAGTAATAAAGATATCGTCTAAAATCAGACAAGTTCAAATGTGATATTAAGGGTCAAAGGTCTTTTTCAAGTAAAAGAATGAAAAAATAGCTCTTTACTTTTCTTTTGTTAATGATATTTTGTCGATATTAATAAAAAATATCAGTTCATTTTAATGTAAAAAAAGTAGGCATGTCGGTATGCACATATTATTTCAAAACATTCAAGGTCAACCATAATTTCAAAGGTCAAAGGTCAAAAAAGTGAATAAAAGTTGCAATAATATCACCTGTTTATAATAATTTTTATTGTTTAAAAGTATTTGTTTTGTCATTTTAGTAACTGATCGTTTTTCATTTTACTGTATATAAATCAGACGATGTCACGGAAGAGAAAATAAGTCAAGGTCGAACCTGGTTTTAAAAGGTCAGGGGTCATTTTTGTGTATCAAATTGTAGCATACTTACTCATTACTTTGTTAAAAAATAATAGCTCTTGTTAGAATTTTCGGGTTAGCAATTTTATTTTAATGTATACATGTCAAGCAAGGTCAGGAATGTAGGTCTTATCCCAATAAGACAAAGCCAAACCTATTATCAAAGGTCAAAGGTCAAATTTGCGTGAAAATTAGCCAAAAAACTCAGTTTTTTTGCAATGGATTTTTCATTATGTTTTGAGGGTATTTAAAACTATTAACTAAATTATTATCATTTTAAAGTATTATAACAGATGATATCATTCTTGAATTAATAATGAAAATTAGTCAAGGTAAAAATCTGACTTTAAAGGTCAAAGGAGAGGGCCTTCAAAAAACTCGCCATTATAAAAAAAAACTGGCTGGAATAAGTTGGGGAGTAAATGCAAAGATCCTCGGCAAATCTACACATGCTACGTACGGTACATAGCAGAGTACGCTATCAACCTCATTGGTACCTGTTTCCCAAAACCAGTAAAGATAAACTGGACAAGGTTAAATTCAGGTCTAAGTATAATCCCAGGGCAATGAAAAAAACTCAAATAAAAAAAATCGAAAAGACAGCCACCCTGAACCATTAGAGACAAGACGAGAGTACAAAGCTTTTGTCCATGCAGAGAAAGCAAAGAGACTACCATCCCACCCACTCCACTCAAATTCGAGAGCAGAACCAAGGAATAGACTGAAAAGACAGTCTTAACCAAATCGTCAAAAAACTGCAAAAAGGGAAAGCAGCACACGGGAAACACAGAGGCAGAGCCGCTCGAGCCCAATAAAATGGATTCCCAGACAATGTGCCCCAAAAGATCAGATTGGAGGTCCCAGGAGCAGAAGAAAGGGAAAGCAACACCAGGTTTACCAACAATCTCTTACGCTAGAAATGATCAATAACCGATCCAGCACACTCTTGGACCCAAGAATATACCAATGGATCAGTGGAAAAGGCAGTTCAGAAAGCTTGGGGTGGTGCTACACAATTTCAGACAGCTCCTCCTTCATACTCTCTCATACAGTCGGCAAGAGATGCTCCAACTACAGATCCAGATGCAACCCTCACATCGGCGACACTCGAACAGTATGAGCGAGGAGAAAAGGGATAAAATATTCCTAACAGCCCCCAGTCAGCTGTTCAGGCTCTCTCAGAGGTCTATCAGAAAACTTAATCAGACAGCTGTTGAAAAACATAAATCTCCTGCCTGAGACAAAATGTAGCATTTCGATAGATTCCTGCAATGTGGGCATAGCTGGAAATGAAGCTGCGCACAAACTTGTAAAGACAGCAACCGGGCAAATACAGCCCCAACCTCCAACTTCATACAGAGAAGCTCAGACTCTGTGGAAAAACCCGCTTTGCGTCAGACGGGAAGAACATAAATGGAGGTTACCTGCCAAATCAGGACTGTTACACAAGCTAAACAGCCAATTAACTGTCTTCTGTCTGCGCACTGAAGACGGGGCCTGAGAAAACATATGAAGAAGCTGGAGTTGCAGAGAAAGCTTAATGTCAGTGCGGATCAGAGGAACAAACACCGTTTCACATCTGCAGAGCTGTTCCTATATGGAAGAAGAAACCCAGCAAGTTTGGCCAACAGACATCCCATTTGAGCCCAAAGCCGTGGAAAGATATCAGCGACCTGCAGAATACGGTGCGTTCATTGCCGCATCTAATCATAAAATATAAAACGGCCATAAAAGATGGAAGGCAGGTAGGAAGTAAGTAAGTAAAGGCAAACATTAAAATGAATTAACATCAAGTTATAACAAGATATGTTTGAACAAAGAAATAAAATAACAGTGCTATCTTTTGAATTTATTACCGAAAATGAATTTAAACTTTAAATCAGGGCTGATCTAGACTCATGTCTTATGATATCTCCTTTGTTGACATTGGACCCATATATATACATGTATGAAACTTCAAGGAATAACATAAGATTTAATAATGACAAAATCCCTTTTAAACAATGAAAAGTATTGCAAAAATGCTATTTTTGCGATCTTTCACGCAAATTTCACCTTTACCTTTGATATAAGCTTTACCAATCACCGTTTTTGAAATTAGATCTGCATTGTTTTACATTGATTTACAAATAAACATAAGACAAAATTTTATTTTCAATGAACAAAATGACAAGTTTAATTTGTAACGAAGAAGAAATTAAAAGTGCTGTATTTTGAATTTCTACATGAAAATGACCTTTGACCTTTAATGTCAGGTTTGACCTTGACTTATTTTTCATTATTATTTCAACAGTGATATTGTCAGTTGTATATACTTTAAAAGAATACTGATCAGTTTTACTAGTAGTGACAGAAATAACCTACACAATAAGAATCAAAACCTTGAATGTCTGTGGTTGCGGGTTTTGGTAAGATTTATTTTCTGTTTAAATGCCAGTCAAATGAATTACATGATGAAAACAAAAACAATTTTAATTGCCTATATCTAAGATGAACTCTGCCTGACCCAGCTTGTGTTTGTAACCATGGGCTGGAATACCTTATCTTTGATAGATTTATATAATCTATATGGTCCGTGTGAGTGGATACAGGTTAATAAGAACTTCTTGTTCATTGAAAATTCATCCGTACTGTTCATGAATGGGACATTTTGTGTAGTACAGAACATCTTTTGGATGTGATTCGGAATAAAAATAAAGATGCTATGATTGTCAGAAATACACTAACTTTGGTAGCGGGATAAACCCGCAACCAAGAATCATTGCAAAATTCTTGTTATTTTGCGAATTCTTACACAAATTTGACCTTTGACCTTTGATAATAGGTTTGCCTTTGACTTATAAGGATAAGATCTACATTGCTGACCTTGCTTGACATGTATACATTAAAGTAAATTGCTAACAGTGAATTATAACAACAAGCTATTTTTGATCAAAGTAATGAGTAAGTATGGTAAAGGTTTTTTATACAAAAGTGACCCCTGACCTCCAATACCAGGTTTGACCTTGACTTATTTTCTCTTCCATGACATCGTCTGATTTATATACAGTAAAATGAACAACGATCAGTTACTAAAATGACAAAACAAATACTTTTAAACAATAAAAATTATTACAAATAGGTGATATTTTTGAAACATTTTACTCACTTTTTTTGACCTTTGACCTTTGATATTATGGTTGACCTAGGATGTTTTGAAATTATATGTGCATACTAGACATCGCCTAACATTTAACTTAAAATGAACTGATATCGTTGACTAATATGACAAAATATTTAAACAAGAAGAAAAGTTAAAAGAGCAATTTTTCATTCTTTTACATGAAAATGACCTTTGACCCTTAATATCACGTTTGAACTTTTCTAATTACAGACGATATCTTTATTACTGACATTGTGGGATATATATACTTTTAAAATAAATCACGAGCAATTACTAATAACGATTAGAAATAGCATTTATATTTCAAACGGGAAAGCTATTTATGCAATTTTTCACACAAATTTGACCTTTGACCTTTGATAAAAGCTTCCCCTTTGGCTTTTGAGGTTACATCTGCACTGCTGACTTTGCCTGGCATACGACTTTAAAAACAAATTACTTCGGTGACTAATAATGTGAATACATATCAAACAGATTAAAAATTTAAAGGGAACATTTTTCACATTTTTGCATGAAAATGAACTTTGACCTTCGTTATCAGGGCTGACTTTGACGTTTTGAATAAGACTTGCATTTCTGATTTTGGGGCTGATATATACACATTACATAAGTAAAACTGAGTGACTTATGATAACAAACTAATTTTTAAGAATAAAAATAAATTCAAATATGCCAATTTTTGTGATTTGTACATAAATTAAACCTTTGACCTTAAATATCAAGTTTACCCTTCTTTCCCTTTTTGGATTAATTTCTTTTTGCTGACATTGGTTGACATATATACATTTACGACAATAAGATAGTTACGGTAATTAAACAGTGAAAAAACTGGTAGTCGTAAACTTTACCCTACCCCCTAAATTTTAGCAAGTGAGTTTTACCTCCCCTATCACAAACATAAGTAAACACATTATAGATAGACCCGGCTTTGACACTTAAGAAATGGGTTTTCATGGAGGATATGAAATATTGTTTCCAAAAATGTATAAACTTCTTTTGGCCTCAATTGTTGCAATAAAAGTCCGTGAGCTCTCGGACCATATGTCCTTGCTGCTTAATTCGGTATAAAATAAGACATTTAAAATTCAGACAAGAGAACTTAAACATACCTTTCGCACATGGATTCCTCAGTAGGTTTTTGCTCTTTGGCATGTTGGCGTTGTAGTAGTAGAGTGTCTGAAAGAATTCTGGAAATATATAGAAAATACCAAAGTACACGTCAACTTTCTCCACACGCTAGTCTACGTCTTCACGTTGTTGGATCGCAGTCAAAATGCATAAACGTTAGATATCAATTTGAGCAAGCAGTTTCAAGTGAACCTAAAACAGAAGCTCAAGGATGGACTGCAGTTTGCAATTCGAATTGCAAAATGTTTCTTTTTGCAGTTGTAAAAGATCCAAATACTCAAGGGCTGCTGTGCAAAAGTTTAATGCATTAATGTCATCAGCAGTAATAAATGAATCTATAACTTTGCAAAATTTACTAAAGAAGCATTATGTGTACGAAAAAAAATACTCTTAAAAATCTACTTGACATCTGATCGAATGCAATTATTCTATTTTGTTCTCTGTCTTTTGTCTATATGTTCACTTTCTTGGGTATGATTGTCTTTGCCATAAGCTTTTTATATTTGTATATGGCCAAAGGCATGCCGATAAACTGAAACTCAAACTATTATGCTATTCAAGTTAAATATGAACTGCGATTCGTTTCAGACTTTTCGGGCTTTAAAAGTTGACATTTTGATCATTTTTGCAAATCTGATTTGCAGACTGCAACCATTTTGCAAATGAATTTTTATTTCTGTGGTTAAAAGGAAAGGCAACGTTGTTCTTGTGTTAATTTTATCAGCTGGAATTTCTTTAATCATTTAAGAAGTGAAATAATTTTCAAAATCGGAGTAAAATGGAGAAAGTTATGAGCATTTAATTATTTTGTTAAATTGGCAGCCATTTCAAAAACAAAATGGCGGATTTACTAAATTTTTTTATACACATTTGAACTGTATTTACTTATTTCTGTAAAATTATTTCTCTTCTTTTTGCAGCTATACTGAAAGAAATGATCATGTTATACCCTTTACAATCGAGAAGCATACGAAAATTATTTTTTTTAAAAGATTATTTGCTAAATAAATAATTAAGCAGTGTGTAAATGGCGTCATAAACACACTGAAATGGCTGCCTCCATGATCAATCATTTTCCTAAATTTCAAACTGCCATATCTTTTTTAATTGTGATCCGATTTTAAAAATTCCTTCAGCGTTATGAAAGGCTTGAAGATGGCTTTCAAACAGAATTTAATTGTTTTTAGGCTTTCCTTACCCTTTAAAACAAAATTATATTGAACTGCGATGCTGTTTCAAAAAATGATGGCATTATTTTGGACTTTTCAGGCTTTAGAATCAAACATTAGATTTGCTATTCGAATTGCAAAATGAACTCTTATTTTGCGGATTTTTGCGGCGGATTAAGATATATATGAACCGCGACACGCCCATCAATGCACTATCATGAAAAAAGACCTTTAACATCTAAGTGTGACCTTGACCTTTGAGCTACGGACCTGGGTCTTGCGCATGACACGTCGTCTTACTGTGGTACACATTCATGCCAAGTTATTTGAAAATCCATCCATCGATGACAAAGATATGGACCGGACACGCCCATCAATGCACTATCCCTTAATGTCTAAGTGTGACCTTGACCTTTGAGACACGGACCTGGGTCTTGCGCGCGACACGTCGTCTTACTGTGGTACACATTCATGTCAAGTTATTTGAAAATCCATCCATCGATGACAAAGATTTGGACCGGACACGCCCATCAATGCACTGTCCCTTAATGTCTAAGTGTGACCTTGACCTTTGAGGTACGGACCTGGGTCTTACGCGCGACACGTCGTCTTACTGTGGGACACATTCATGCCAAGTTATTTGAAAATCCATCCATCGATGACAAAGATATGACCTGACACGCCCATCAATGCGATAACCTTTAATGTCTAAGTGTGACCTTGACCTTTGAGCTACGGACCTGGGTCTTGCGCGCGACACGTCGTCTTACTGTGGTACACATTCATGCCAAGTTATTTGAAAATCCATCCATCGATGACAAAGATATGGACCGGACACGAAAAATGCGGATAGACCGACAGACTGACAGACCGACAGACAGACGGCTCAAAAACTATATGCCTCCCTTCGGGGGCATAAAAAGTTTTTCTCTCTTATTCATGGATGTAGGTCATCATGGTAAATAATATTCCAAGTTTCAAAGTAATATTTCTAATGGTTTAGGAATAAAATGGACTCATGCTTCATACAAATTTCTCCGACCAAAATTTAAGGACTTTTCAAGGTTCGACTTTTATTTTCAAGGTACTTTTACATTAATCATATGGGTACATTTTTGCCATTTAACTTGCAGAAATCATTGCCCTTACATGTTTACTAACATTAGTATTGAAAAAATATGAATAATGATTAAAGATATAAGCAGTGAAGAGGCTTTAGTATAAAACATGTACCATTTCTTACAAAATACACAAATCTGTTGACTTACTGGAAAACTGCAAGAAAATTTTTAGTTTTTTTTTGTCTCATTTTTGAGAGAAAATGTACCGTAAATTTGGACAGTTATGGATTTTCAAGGCCATATTCAGAATTACAAGGCATTTTTGACAAATCCAAGGACCATTTCTGCTTTTTTTTTCAAGGCCAGACTGAATTTAAGTACTTTCAAGTTTGAAACCTTAATTCAAGAACTCTTTCAAGACTGTATGAACCCTGGGACTGGTACGAAAATCTTAACGTAGGTGAGGATGGTTCTCCCTATTCTTTGAATAATCCAGCTAAAACTTTTTATCTTCCTAGGCAGACCATATAAATCACACTTGATCGTGTGCAGAATCTATGACATATACAATACAGACTTATGGTAACTGGTATTAACTGATACAGTTTATTTGTTCAAGCGTGTAAGGTTCGATCCTTCATGTTAAAACATACTCTACAAGTCCAATCCCTCACTTATTACTCCAACGTATTAATGTACAGCACTCTTTCTTCTACTCACAGAGCCGACAACTACAGGTTCAATACAGGGCCCACAAATACAGGTTTGAACATTTACATGAAAGCAGCATCCAAGATGTACAGATTTGCTTTTACCAGTTGGTAGAAGTATAGGTTGTAATACAAGAAGTCAAATGGTGGAACAACACTTTATTTCCGAAAGGAAGCTCTACAAAAATGTTTTGTTACAAGATTTAAACAATGTACCTTGTAATTAGATTTTGGGATCATGTTAGAAAAATATTTATAAACATTTTGTTAAAGAAAGAAAACACTCGTTTAACTTTAGTATAAGGCTCATGATGTTAGTTTGCCATTACATAATAACTGTAGGAAACATACAATTTCGAGTGTTAACAGAAAAGTTGACCATTACATATTTAATGTTTTTACTTACATAATCTTTTGAATGAATGCTCATACAACGTTAAAGTTGACACACTAAATTTTTTTCAGAGAACTATATTCCAAAGTACTGTAGTTAATTAGTCTGGTCTTACTTCATGCCAATAAGATAATATTATTAGATTTGTAACACTCCAATCATAATTTCAGTTCTTTAAAACAGGGCTAGAAAATACATGTGTCCTTACATCATAAAGTTTCTAGTCATGTGACCTACTACCATATATCAAAGAATATGCTTTAACCTGGGGACCAAGATGGTCCAAGATCTCTCACCAGTGTTAACCCAAATAGAAAATGCAGCAAAGGTGACAGTGAACCACAGTAGAAAGACTTTTTCACATCTATGAACTAGATATACATGAAAAGGGTTTTAATACTTGACCCATTGACCTAGTTTTTGAACCCTGGATGACCAATATTTGAACTAAAACTATCTGTCATCTATACAGCTCAGCCAATTATCACTTTCCCAATGCACATATATAGGGTTTCAAACCTTGAGAAAAGTGAAATTAGGTAGATAAAAATAACTGCATTTTTTCAAATGCAGGAATATGTACTGGTCACAGAAATACCCACAGATAGCAAAAATACTTTTAAAAAATTAAAAATACTTGACAATGTGTATTCAATGTCACTTGACATATAGATCTAAGAAGAGCTGTCCATAGACATGTCAACAGACTTTTCTCAGTGCTGAATTATGAATAACAGTAAAATGTTTATATACTTTTAACTAAGTGTTGAAAGGGGCATCATTTGTCAACATTCAAACAGAGACATGGGAATTGTATTTATTGATGTAGACTCTGATAGTATAATGAGATACTGATAATTAACTGGATTAGCATTCATGTCAGCAGTCAATCAAAACTTCGGTGTCAGAAATGCTTGATATCTATGGAAATCAGATGTTCGTATCTGGCTTAATACGAAATAAAGAATTAAATTATTTTGATTTTGGGCAAAGACTAAAAAATTTTTGTTTCCGGTAACATGCTAAAAAAATTTGGGTAGGTAGGACGGAAAAAAAAATTTTTTATTAAGGGAAACTTTCGGAAATCATTTTGTGTCAAAAAATGAATACAAATAAGGGGGTTATGCCTTTAGAGCGTCATTAAGTTGATTTTTAACATTACTGGCCATGTTTAATGCATAATAAATTCAGCTTAGCAACTTTTTATTAAAAGTTGAAAAAAACATTTCTCCAGGCTGTAAAAACTTAAAGGTCGGGCTAAAAATTTAAGATAGGTTTGGGATGTTGGAAACAAACAATTTTTTACACCCATTGAGCCCATTATACCAAAGGTCAAGGTCACAAAGTTGTTATACTTGGAATTATTTTCAGTTAAATTTTTTCGAAGCTTCGTTTATAGACATATCTTTGGTACTTTAAAAAATGACTTGAAATTAAAAGCTGTAATTTATAATCATCATCACTGCATGTGTGTAAAAATCCCTGTAACTCTTGATTTGTATTTTTGACCAAATTATGCCCCTTTCATACTTAAATTTTTATCTGTTTCCTCTCTGATTATTTGATATTTTTTAAAACAGACTCATGCTATTGTGCAATATTCATCCACAGTTCTAGTTGGTCTGGGCGTAACTTTACTATATTCAAGTAACTTTCCACAGTCACCATAACAAAATTTAATTTGTTGCATGTAAGATTCAGACCCCTAACTCAAGGTTAAGGTCACCCTTTTGAGATGAAACATTTTTATGGGATTGGTGTATATCTAAATAACTTTGCCTATATTTAAAAAACCATTACAAGACATTGTGTCATGTACAAAGGTCACAGACACTTAAGTTACCATTTTTTGTGTACATAAAATTTTTTCTCTTTTATATGATAAAATACAATAATGTGCTTTATGTCAGTTTTCCCACTAATTTAAAAATGAAATTATGTTTATAATTATTAAATAAGGTGATTGTAATGATACTTTTAGGTATAAAAAGCTATTGGTAATTGTAGAAATCCAGAATGCAAAAACCCAACACAGGATATAACTTTATGGTATTATAGGTAAATAGAGAATTACTTTAGTTGCAATACCTTTATAATAGGTTGATATGTAGTGCAGTTCTGCATTTAAAAAATAGTAGAATTACTTTTTTTCTGGTGTGTTATTTAAAAACAAAGTTTTGTAGTAGCATGTAAATGTCATGCATTTCATTATTTGCTCACCTGAGCCAAAGGGTCAGGTGAGCTATTGTGATTGCTCACTGTCCGGTGTCAGTCCACACTTTCCATTAAACAACATCTCCTAAACCACCATGCTAATATTGATGAAACTTCACAGGATGATCTTCTTCAAAAAATTGTTCAAAGAATTGAACTCCGTTTTAGAACTCCGGTTGCCATGGCAACTGAAAGGAAAAAAAACTTTTAAAAAAATTCTTGTCTAACCACAAGGCCTAAGGCTTTGATATTTGGTATGTAGCATCATCTTGTGGGCCTTACCAAGATTGTTCAAATTACCCGTAAGGTCAAATATGGCCCCGCCCGGGGTCACATGGTTTATATAGACTTTTATAGGGAAAACTTTGAAAATCATCTTGTTTCCCAAAAATATAAGACCTAGGCTTTGATATTTAGTATGTAGCATCATCTTATTCTAGTGGTTGTTCAATTATCACCCTAGGTATAATATGGCCCCGCCTTAGGGGTTGGGGTGGGGTCACATTATTTCTGTAGACTTATATAGTGAAAAAACAAAAAAAAATTCTCGTCAAAAACAAAAGGGCCTAGGCTTTGATATTTTTGGGATGTAGCATCATATAGTTGGCCTTTAAAAAGATTGTTTAAATAATTCCCCCAGGGTGAAATATGGCCCCGCCCAGGGGGTCACATGGTTTTGTATAGACTTGTATAGGAAAAAAACTTTTTGTCTGAAACCACAACACCCAGGCTTTAGATATTTTTTAGTATGAAGGATTGCCTTGTGGTCCTCTACCAAGATTGTTTTAAATTATTCCCCTGGGGTGAAGAAAGACCCTGCCACGGGATTCCCTAGCTTTACATTTGACATATATGAATTTTTTTTTTTAAATTTCTTGTCTGAAAGTTAAAGGCCTATGCCTTTGATATTTTGTTGTATCATTACCTAGTTGATCTCTAACAAGATTGTTTGAAATATGCCCCATGGGTGAAAAGAGGCCCCGCCCCAGGGGTCTATTGATTTTGAGTTATATAGGAAACTTCACAGGGATGTTCCTTGGATGGTCTTCTTTAAAATCTGTTCAAAGAATTGAATTCCAAGCAGAACTCTGGTTGCCATGGCAACCGAAAGGAAAAAATTTAAAACCTTCTTCTCAAAAACTAGAAGCCCTAGAGCTTAGATATTTGGTGTGAAGCATTGCCTAGAGGACCTCTACCAAGTTTATTCAAAATTTTGACCCCCCCAGGGTCACTTGTTTACATAGGAAATCTTAAAAATCTTCTTCTCAAAAACCATAAGGTCTAGAGCTTAGATATTTGACATGTAGCATTGCCCAGTAGACCTCTACTAAAGTTGTTCAAATCATGACCTGGGGTTTAAAATTGACCCCGCCCCAGGGGTCACTTGATTTTACATAAATTTTTTTTATAATTTTTTTTCTAAAATAAAACCCGAAGGCCTAGAGCTTGATATTTCACGTGTAGCATGGCCCAGTGGAAACCCCTACAAAAATTTTTTCAAATCATGATCCCGGGGTCAAAATTGACCCCGCCCAGGGGTCACTTGATTTTACATAGGAAAATCTTCAAAAATTTTCTAAAAATAAACCAGAAGGGCCCAGATCTTAGATATTTGACAAGTAGCATTGCCTAGTAGACTTCTACAAAATTTGTTCAAATCATGACATTTGGGATCAAATTGACCTCACCCATGGGGTTACATGTTGTACATAGTAAAATCTTCAAAATTTTCTAAAAAATAAACCAGAAGGCCTAGAACTTAGATATTTGACTTGTAGCATTGCCTAGTGAACCTCTACAAAATTTGTTCAAATCATGACCTCCAGGATCAAAATTGTCCCCGCCCCAGGGGTCATTTGATTTTATTTTAGGAAAATCTTTAAAAAAAATTCTAAAAATAAACCAGAAGGCCTAGAGCATAGATATTTCACTTGTTCATTGTCTAGTGGACCTCAATAAACTTTGTTCAAATCTTGATCTCCGGGGTCAAAATTGACCCCATCTCATGGGTTACTTGATTGTACATAGGAAAATCTTCAATTTTTTTCTAAAAATAAACCAAAGGTCTAGATCTTTGATATTTGAGTGTGGCATTGCCTAGTGACTTCTACAAATTTGGGTTTAAATCATGACCCCCGGTCAATGACTCCGTCCATGGGGTTACTTGATTGTACATAGAAAAAATCTTCAAAATTTTCTAAAAATAAACCAGAAGGCTAGAGCTTAGATATTTGACATATAGCATTGCCTAGTGGACCTCTACAAAAGTTGTTCAAAACTTGACCCCTTAGGGGCAAATTGGGCCCAGCCCCAGGGGTTACTTGATTGTACATAGGGAAATCTTCATAAATTGCTAAAAATAAACCAGAAGGCTTAGATACTTGATATGTAACATTTCCTAGTAGATTCTACAAACTTTGTTCAAATCATGACCCCCGGGGTAAAGTTGGTCCCGCCCCAGGGGTTACTTGATTGTACATCGGAAAATCTTCCCAAAAAAATTCTAAAATCATCAGTTTGACATTTGAAACATGTTGCTCATATTACTCGGTGAGCGATCCAGGGTCATCATGACCCTCTTGTAAAGATACAGACTTAAAATTTGGATGACATGTATAATTTTTGCAAAACTTATCTTAAAACTGACTTTCAGTGAATGAATATAAACCCACTGACCACTTTTTTTGTTTTGATGCTTTAGCAAAGAAATTTGTTTCAAGGAAGCAACTTAACTTAGGTGAGCGCGATATGGGCCTCATGGTCCTCTTGTTTATTAATTACCTCCTTTAATTGATAAACTATTTTATTATATTTGTATTTATTTTTCCATGCCAGTTTAAGAATAAAATCACATTAAATCTTAAATTAATGTAAATTTTAATAATAAATTGTACCCAAATGTAATTGTTAAGCATACTCTTATTGAATGTAAACAAATCACAATGGTTTTGTTTGTAAAGAAAAATAAAAATAAAGATGGAAATATCAATATTCCTTTGTATTTGTTTTTCTTTTTAAAGATGATTTGTTCCAGCCTGCTTAGCAGTCCTTTTCGAGAAAGAGATGCCACTTTTCAACCAACAACAGAGATGGACCATAAATGTTTTACGAAAAAGGTTGCATATGACCAGCATAAAAAATTTCTACATGAGTAGAAAATGAAAGAGATAACATATGAAAAGCATATAAAGTAGAATCATATGAGTTGCATATGAAAGGAGCTAACATAATGAAAAGCATATAAAAGGAGAAGCATATGAATAGCATATGAAAGGAGGTAACATATGAATTTGATATCGGATTCATGGCCCATATCATATGCAGGCCTTTCAATTTGCATATGAAATTCATATGCTAATCATTCCATATGAACTGATATAATTTTTTTATGAGAATCATAAACCGATATCTATGCTTATCATATGCGGCTCTTTTTTATGATTAGCATATGAAAGGTCTAATATGAAAATCATATGATTATCATATCGGTTTGTGGGGACATTTGCTGTGTATATGTGAAAATCTTTGTCATAGTAAAAGTAAAATGAGCTGTTTGTTGGTTCAGAGTCCAGCCACGGTACAGGTCTCTGGGAGATTCGCACACAGAAGGCGGTGAGCCGGGAAAAAAATGCATCCGCTTCCATAATTGAGAAGACCTGAGGAGCCCTTTGGTAATGAGATGGTTAAGGAACTCTTCAGCGGTGAAAGCAACAAGAAACCCTCCAGCCTTAAAAGCACCAATAAGCCAGGTAACTAATTTTTGAAATGATTTGACATGGTAGTATTAAAGGTGCCAAATAAAGACAATTCTAACACAACCAGCAAATAACCTAGTTATAACTAGAGGCCTGTATTGGTTCTTCTCAGAAAGACGCGACTTCGCGTGTATCGGTGCTATACACCGGGCACGTTAAAGAACCAGATGTCTATTTTGCAAAGAGACAGGCCTATGTCTAAAATGATTTCTCTGTATATGGTTTAAAAGGGGCTTTTTTCTCACTCTGTCCCTCTGGTCTGATTGTCTTTACTGGTAGAGGATGAATTTCGCGCCCTGGTGGCTGCGTTTGCTATATGTTTTAAGCGCCTTTGAACGTGTTTATCATGAAAAGGGCGCTATATAAATCTGGAATAATAATAAAAATAATAATTTAAAAATGGATAATATATAAAAAGCAAGAAAAAATTCTTTGTATTTACTATAAAAATTGACATTACAAAGGGATGACTTATCACTATTTTTTAACCATACATTTACTTCATATGTCTATTAACTTGGTAAATGCAGGTGTACAGGTAAATACAAGATAAGATTAATTTGTGTGTCATTTATTGATCTATAGTACTATATCTACGTCATAATGGTCTCTTACCGGTCCGCGCTCCAACCTTGTTTATGCAGAAAATAGAGTTTGATTTCCTTCTTTGTTTAACTGCAAGTCAACCCGAGTCATGTTTAGAATAACTATTAAACAGATGTTTATGAATTTTAAACTGTGGTAGGGTATTCCCTCAGCCAACGTTTATACTGGTTTAAAACCCCCAACCAGATTTTCTATGTTTACTTATGTTTTGGTGGTGTGTACGCCAACAGCGGGATTACAATGCTAATGAAGTTTATGGCTACATTGTGACTTTTGTGTATTTTTAAACATACTCTTCGTGATAAATCATGACAGTGTTTATTCAAATTAAAGCATAGAGGTGGTGTGTTTCGTTAAAGTTACATGTAGAAATACAGCAATGATAAAACTCATTGATAGTATAGACGTATCACATAGACATAATTTTATCTCTATATCACTGGCGGCGTGTACCGCACTTAAGATGCTCACACAGGGTTTACGATGTTGCTTATGTTTGTGCGGATTGGCCGCCAAAAATCGTGTTTACGATGTTGCTGACGATCGGTTGGGTCGAGTCGCCAACGCAGTATTTACGAAGCAGGATAATGCTTATTTCAGTTTAGCCCCCCCACACCGTGTTTACAATGATGCATGCTTCTGGGTTGAGCTTCGGCCCCCGTGTTTACGATACTGCTAATTCTTTGAGCGGACAATTACGTTTTTACAATGTAATTATGTTTTCTTATGTTCAGCCGCTGCTGAAGCTTATTTGGGTTTGAGCTTCTAACATAGTATTTATGATGTTTTGAAGCCTGTATGGTGGAGCTGCAGAGACTGTATTTAGGGTGTTGTTGATTCAACAGCCGGCAGTGTGTTTACAATGATGTTGAAAGTTGTGTGGTTTGAGCTGCCGGCACCGTGTTTAAAATGTTATTAATGTCTGTATGTGTTGAGCCGTCGACGCCCTATGCTGCTGATACTGTGTTTTCATGCACAAAATACACTGTATTTACAATTTGAAGCCGGGTACCGTTTTTAAACCTGTGGTGGTAATTGTATCGGTAAGCCCCCGGCACAGTAATTACTATGCTACTCTCAAGTGTAGGACTCGAACCATTAACGCTCTATTACAAATGGTCAACATCTATAACATAACATGCAGATAATACGAGGGGGAAATACTACCCAGAAACAATTAAACCAAAGTGACAAGACAGTGTCCTTTGAAATCATGTTCCGAAGCGCAAAGCTTAAGAAGTGTTCTAAAATCACTGATCAACATCAGTAGATCGAGGAAGATTATTAATTAGCTGTTAGCTTCTCAGGGATAATAATACAAAATGTCATAGTGTTGCATAAAAATCAGAATAAAATATGTTTTTTAATTAAAGATTCGTGAAACAATATAAAGTTCTCTAAACTAAGTTATTTTATATTTAAAATTGCTAAAAAAGTTGGTTGTATCTTTTTTTTTTTTTAAATCGGCAAAGTATCATATTTACGTGTTTTTTTTAACGTGAAATCAAAAAGTTATGAAATTATTCATTTTAACAGCATACTCCACTTTTAAGTCACAAAAATACATTTAAAAGTGTTTTCAGCGGATGATGAATTATAACTCATGGAGCTCTGCGAACGCATTAGCTATTGCGTGCACATGGTTTTCTTATTTCTTGCATACGCATTACTGATTACGTCTACGCGTATATATATATAAGTAAGTACGTGTGTACGTATTAGCTATTACGTCGGTTATCCAGTGTGAAGGTAGAAGTATTGAATTAGTACACTGTAAATTTCTTAGAAAGATACTTTGCGTGAGAAAATCAACTAACTTAGATGCATAATATGGAGAACTAGGACGATATCCAATGGCAATACACCGTAAAATAATAATGATCAGATATTGGTTTAAAATACTAAAATTAAACAATAACTGCATACTTAAAAAAACATATAACATGCTTCAAGAAGATGCAGATAATAACATGTCACATAATGGAAAAAACTGGGCTTTTCACATAAAAACTTTGTTAAATGAAATAGGTCTGTCAAATATTTGGTTACAGCAAGATAGACTTGATATTAATTTACAAATAATTAAACTTAGAATACTAGATATTTATAAACAAAGCTGGTACGCAAACATAAATAATTCCAATAGACTTCCATCTTATAGCATTCACAAACACACATTTGAACTAGAAAAATATCTTAACGTAATAAACAATAACAAACATAGAATCGCTTTAACTAAATTTAGAACATCAGCTCATAATTTAGAAATAGAAAGGGGTCGACATGAAAATATCCCCAGAGAAAATAGAAAATGTCGAAATTGTCCTTTAAATTTGATAGAGACAGAGTATCACTTTTTACTAGTATGTCCGAAATACTATGAACTGCGAAGGAAATTTTTCAAACCATATTTTTGTAGATGGCCTACAATACAGAAGTTTGAATCACTTATGTCAAGTACAAATGTAAAGCTATTAAATAACCTGGCAGCTTACTTATATCATGCTTTCCACGAACGAACTTAGATTATATTTTTACTCATTTTACTTCGACTAAACGATAGATGCTTTCAGTGTATCTACCGGGATTGTGTTCTGTGGCGACCTCTGAGCCAAATGATTGCATACATTGTGTTTGTAAATACGAATACCTTACATAAATACAATGGTATTCTATGTATATGATATCCGTCATGATCCGAGAACGTTATTAATACTATAGTTGAGTAATTTCCGCAGGTAGTAGATTTACATAGATCAACGAACTGGTCTTTTATTTTTGGTTTTCGGAAAGGCCAACTGAAGTTTGGTCCATAGACATAAATCATATCCGAAAATATTTACAACATCGTCCACACCTTGACTTTTGGACATATCTGTCAAGGAAGTAGCTTTTATATATCGTAGCTAAATCTCTGATTAATGCTTCAGCGTAAATCTATTTGCGGATGTTCTCGTATTAAAAATTTCGTTTCATTACGTCATTGAATTTAGAGGATGAAACAAGAAATAATGTGATTTCGATACCGATGTATATATGTAACGGCAATTCATGGCTTATTTTATTTATGTAGTGATTAATTTCGAACAATGAGCCGTTGATACTACTTAGCGTCACTTTCTCAATGCAAGGTCCAATAATAGACATTTCTAACGTAAACGTAAATCGGAAACGGATTACTGAATCCGTAAAAGTTATTTGCAAATAATGGTGGGAGATACTATTGCATTACTATTGGATGAAATTGTCTCCCCTAGACCACAAATGAGCCTAAAATTTTACGGATTCAGTATTCCGTTTCCTAATTACGTTTACGTTAGAAAGGTCTAATACCCGTTATATCCACAAATTAGTTAAACAATGCAAGGGAAATAACCTCTGCAAGTTGTCATATATTACAATCAAAAGTTACTTGTCCTTACCCTGCTCTTAGTTGTGTTGATAAGAGTAAATTATGATATACCCTTTTGTTGTCGGGAGTTATGATATAGAAGTGTACATGTAATAGGTGTTAATCTACTGAACTTCTCAGTTAAATGTTTGGAAACTACAGGCATGTGTTATGCTTTACAAAATTGTGCTATTTGTATAGACTATAAATTGTATGTTTGCAATTTTATGTCGAATAAAGAATATGTTATGTTATGTTATGTATAAACAAGAAATATCTTTAAAAATGATGGTCGGCGAATTGTAATAAGGAAAGAAGTTTATGAATTTTTCATCTAACATTCATCTTTCATCTAACATTTTGCAAAACTAAACACCGCACTTTAACAATTTAAATGGTTCTCTTTTAATTTTTCGCAAAGGTTTCGTAGGGTTGCAATTTTGTTTAATTTATTCTTAGACGAATAATTACAACAGTAGTTTGATGAAGATTCATGAAGCGGTTCATGAGAATAGGTCATTAAACGTGTTTATATAATTTTAGCTAAATTGGTCCCTACCCCCATTTGTAACAAAATAGCAAGAGACCTTACGATATTGTTACACATCGAGTTTGATAAAAATCCATTACATTTTAGTGGTTAATGCGAAGAAAGGCATATCTACTTTTAGCTATAGTGGTTCCTAATAGGGCCCAAGTTCCTATATAAATTAATTTGGAAGAGGACCTTAGAATGATGCTCCAGACCAAGTATGACAAAGATCCACCAAGCTGTTCATGAGACGCTGTATAAAGGCATTTCTAGTTTTAGCTCTAGCAGCCCCTAAAAGGGGTTAAATGTCCCAGCTGAACAAAGTTGGCTGCGGGCCTAATAAAGATGCTACAAATCAAGGTTGATTAGAATACATGAGAAAAAATCAATTAAAGGATTTTTTATTTATTATTTTTATTTATTTCTAAAATAGGCCAACTGATCCCGCTTTAACAAATGCATATTCGCTATTCATGAATCTTTGGACAACGACGTCACACCTATAAAAAAGTGAAGGTCAAGCAAAACATACAATTGTAATTATTTCAATATTTCTGTTTCATAAGCAAAGTTTGACCGTAGTCATATCATATAGATAAACTGTATGCAGCGTACCTTCATTTCAGTGTAATGAGATTCAGTCATTATATAGCATATATATAATAAAACAGATTTCAACTGAGTTCAATAGTTGCATCCATACTAAAGAAAGATATTCATATATAATAAATCAGTTAAATAATTTATAACAAATATATCAAAGCAAACAAGTACTCATTTTAATATGCAAATTGAATAAGTCACAAAAGCAAGAAACTTTTTCATATACAGACGACAATTGTAACAAGGAAAATCTTTTAAAAAGCACTTCTCTACATAAAAGACTCTTGTCACACCCTTATTCATGTGATACACAGACCGTATTCAGCTCTTTCTTTAATTTGATATATGTTGGTATTTGAACAGGTTTTTATCATATTTATTAAAATTACTTATCATTTTGAGATATATCAATATTCTTGCTAAATATACTGAGCCAAAGTTAGCTTTAAAACTGTGAACAGCGTCGTTTAGGATAAACGCTTTGTCTAAATTTCACTCAGCGTAGCACAATTAACAGAGTGAAAGAAATTGACACTCTCGTCCAATCAGGCAGAGTGTTGCATAAATCTTCCATTTTGATAAATTATCTATAATGCGTTATCAAGTAGTTTGATTTGCTAACTGAAGTCACGTGGCATAGGTAACGAAAACGAATTTAGACGGCGTCGCCGAAAAATGAGCCAGCGCAGACAATTCGCGTGAAATGTTTGTCGCAGATAATTAATTTAAAAGTACAACATTAGTAACCACATTACGCAGAAAAAGATGGGCATGAGAATACAAAATGCACGTATTTTAACGGCAGACTGCTAACTATAGCCAAAAATCTAGAATTCACATTGCAGCAGAACAAAATGCATGTGCCCATATTCGACCGAAACCATCTTATGAAAACACGATGTGCAATCACGAAGCTTCATTACAGTTGCATGTAAAACATGTGCATTTTAATTAAGGACTAGCTCGTCATAATTATTTTTGATCAAAAATCGAATGCAGAAACCTTAGCGGGTGAGACTTTTCTTTAAAATAAGTTTAAACTACTCCAAGTGAGAAACGAGGATTTTAAAAGAAATTACATTATACGTTACTCGTAATAAAATAATACATTGTATTAAATCAAGACTTACCTCTTTATACGTCATTATACAATTGTGTGAGTGTGCGTTTGTGTATATACGCGTGCGTACAGTCCATTTTATTGAAACAGTACCAAAAGTATCTCCATGCATGCGTGAATGCGTGCGAGTACGTGAGTGTAGACATGATATAAGACGGAAATTTGAAAATTCATGTTTTATTTTTATTTTCGTTCTTTCTGAAAGACTAAATTTGACTTAATATGGCAGTTATATGCCTCCAAAGAATCATAACATTACTAACCCTATCATAATACCGGATATGCTGAAGCATTTAATTGCTAATTTTCATGCTCTCAAAACATTTTGTAGGTACAAATTAAGAAATTGAAT
This sequence comes from Mercenaria mercenaria, assembly GCF_021730395.1. Classification (NCBI taxonomy): domain Eukaryota; kingdom Metazoa; phylum Mollusca; class Bivalvia; order Venerida; family Veneridae; genus Mercenaria; species Mercenaria mercenaria. The sequence continues at coordinate 29,543 of NW_026461931.1, forward strand.
AAAACAATAGTTACTTTTAACTAATAACAAGCATTGAATAGACACTAATTTTAAACAGATATATTGACTATATTACTTTTCTGGTAGATTCTTATTACTTTCTAAATAAAACGTTAACACTAGCAACTACAGAATTTGAAAAATCTAATTAAATAATTGAAATAGACACATAAAAACACAAAGGGCCCGCAGAATCCACATGTTCTGTGCATCACGGAAGTATTGGAAGAGCGCTCGCTTCGAATGAGGGAGGTCGTGGGTTCGATCCCTGGTCGTGTTTCGTACCAAAGACGTAAAACAATGGTTCTAGAAAGGTCCATGCTTGGCGATAGTGCTAGGCCTGTCAGTATAATGTGACTGTGTGGGGTATCATGTCACGTGTCTACGGCGTGATATACCAGTTAGGCAGCACTATAAAGTTGGGCATTGTGCTCATTGCCACAAGTAGACACCGTCGTTTATATGACTGAAAAATTAAAAAGGCGTTAAATCCGAACACACACAAACACATCACGGACGAAATTTTGATTTACTAACATTTCTCTAAATATCCTTAATACAGTTAAAATCAACATTGAAGACTCCCTTTTATATGGCGTGAAATTAGATTACGAACAATGTTTTTTCCTTTAGAAATGATTTAATCATAAGTCAAACATAATTCCTCCGCTCTGTTATCATATTCACTTGATTCCAAGCCTGCAGTCTTGGCCTCTTTTTGTTAAATTCGGTAATTAGCGAGATTCCCCGAGAATACGAAATTTCCACCTATTGTGCAACAGGTTTTGTATGGCCTGGTATGACCTTGTATGGCTTATACAGACAATTTTCATACTTTTACCTGTTTCTTTTCTAATTTCTTCTTTAAGATGTTTTTCTTCTTGGGAGCTTATGGCAGTAAGTTCCTGTTTCGCATTGTGTACAACCCTGTTGAATTCATCTAAAATGTATACAATGTAACAAAGTGTTCATCATTCATGATTGCTTTTTTTTTCTGCGTAATTCGCTGAATCATTTTAAAAGAAAAAAACAACAGGATAAATAATATTTACTAATATATCATTCTGATTAAGTGATTTTCATTTAATTTTGAATTGAGGATTCTGACACTTTAAACGCGGATTTTACAATATTGGACATATGAGTGTATTAGGGTCTATCATGACTGAAGGATAATATTGAAGATATGAGTGTACCAGGGCCCGTGACTGAAGGCAAACCAAGATGTTTGTTGTTTTAAACGGAATCCGGAAATTTATAGTAGATTTTACTTAACATGATTGACAGAGGGTTGAAAAAAGCCAATATTTTGACCAACCGGTAATTGTATTTACATCAGTTTCCAAATATTTTATATCAGAAGACGAAACAGCTAAAAAACTATCGTATAATCTAGTGTTACTAAAAAGCAAGTCTGCTATATTATTCACGTAAACAAGAAACAATAAAATATCAATCACCAAGCATTTGTAGAAACGTCGTACTAACAAAGTTTAAACAAGAGACCCCTATGCTAGACTCTATCGATAGCTTTAGAAATATTACAGAATACCAAATATGTCGAATGCTTTACATCCTTAATCTTAATTACTTTATTGTAAATATCGATAAGTTGGTATGTCGTAGAATGTGCAGGTAAATACGACTGTTTGTACAAGTACAATTTTCACAATAAATGTTATTAATGATATTTAAAAACGTCATGTCCAATAACATGCTAGTGACTTACATCTATAGTTAGACACAAATACTCAATTATTCTTTTTTAAAAAGTGGAATAACGCGTGCTTTCTTCCATGAAACCAGATAAATATTTTCCCGAATTGATCTTATACTAGGAATACTTAACGGCATACAAATATTTATATATCTTTGTTTTAGTATGGTGGACCAGACGCCGTACTTTTAAGTTTAACAGTACATCAATTATAATCTGTTCTGATATTGTAACGTTATCTAATGTAGTATCAGTTTTGGCTATGAAATCCGGTAATGTTGTGTTTGATTCGTCGGCGTTGGAAACGGGCAAACCGTCATTCAGAGTATTTGCTTCATCATAGTCGAAAAACGAATGAGCATTATTTCATTGGTTAGAGGTGGTACTAGAATATATTTAAGAGAATATTCTTTAAAAAGAATCTTAACAAGTTTCAAATATGACGAGGTTTTGCAGAAATTAGATCATTCAAAGGAATGTCAGGTGTGTTAAAGTGTTCTTTAGCATACCTTTTCATATCATTAACTTTGTTTCTCAAGTCACATTTGACATACATTTTCTAGCATGTTATAAATACATTTGTATCATGCACAATTATTGGATATCTGGCCACAGCTACAGCAATATTTAAACTCCCTATAAGAATATGTGAATGAAATCGAACAGCTGGGGAAAAAAATATATAAATGTCTAGAATATATGGTTGCGACCTTCCCTTCTAAAATAAACGTTACGACAAAATAATGCTGACCTGTTAACTATTGTCAATTTACCTTTTTCTTTTTCAGCAGCGTCTTTAATCTGTTGTTTTTCTGTTCTGCTTAGTGCTGTTAATACTATTCTCTCGTTCTCGGCTTTAGCTTGTATTTCAGTTAGAGCGGACTGTTTTGATTCTATGATTTTATCTAAACTTGAGGTTGTTACTGTACGCATATGGCTCAGCGAAGCTTTAACATCGCCCAGGAACTGTTTCTTCTTGTCTTCAATGCCTTCATTTGCCTGTGTCCTCTTGTCTTCAATGTCTTCCTTTGCCTTTGTCTTCTTGTCTTCAATATCTTCCTTTGCCTTTCTCTTCTCTTCACTAATATCTCGCACACTATCTCGTTGTTCCTGTATTATATCTTTTAATTTACTGTCCAAAACTGTTATTATATCTGCTGTGGTAATGGTAAGTGTGTTTGATTTCAACTGAAAAAGATATTTTATACTGTAACATATAAAATGAATCAACCTTATTCATTGTAGTAATATTAAGTCCAATAAGCCTCACAAAGATCCACTGAGTATAAGTCTGACAGTTATAAATTAAATATCAACTGAATCGCAATACTAATATTAAAGCTGAGAACAAAATTTGTTATCAGTACCTGGTTCAATTTATCTACTGCTGTCTTCGCATTTTGGTCAGCAGCAAGGCATGTTGGGTCAGACAGTAGGCGTATCAGTATGTCAATGTATCTGGCTAGATTTGTGTCCGAAATAGTTAAATTAGCTGAATGTCGTGTGTCACGACTAACTTCTCGTGCCTGAAAGTAAACAGAAGACAATGAATCTATCAGCGCATCATGCGGCTGTAAAAAATAATTGTACAACAGTTAACTTAGATAGTGTTTGTAAAATTCGTGTCGCAAAATGAATTGTGAAAGTATGCGCTAAGAAATAATACAAAAGACTGTCAAAATTAGAATTTTATGTCTTGATATTAACACTTGACTGAATCAAACTTCTTAAAACAGTGAAAGTGTATCGAATTGACTTAACATGTAATGTGTTATACCTGAATGAGCATAACTGTAGGGATTTGGTTTAAACAATATTTATTTTTCAAATGAATTACATGCAATTCATACAATATACACACTACAAAGTTATAGCTATACAATATAACATAACAAATTTCAAAAGGTGTTAATGATTGCTCACAGAATTGAGGAGAAAGCTTGGAGCTTATACTAATGCCTCGCTTCTGAAGGTCGTATAATGCTGCACTTACGGTGTTCAAACATTTCAGTTATATGGGTTTAAACCTACGTGAAACAAAATATAAATATGTAAAGTGAAGGTTGATAATAAGAAATAAATGAAAACTTGGAATGAATAGCTTAGCAAGCATGAGCAGCATACGTACAATGATAATAGTTGCAATGATATCAGGTATCGCATATGTAATGTTAAGTTAAATAGAAAAGAGTGGAAGATGAAAGATGTAGAGAAAGAGAAAGGAGGGTCAAGTTCCAGGTAGAAGCAAGTGTGGGTTCAGTGTTTGAAACGTTGGGTTTGAGTGATGTAGTCATGTACATGTTGAAATATAATCGTGTTTGTGTTGTTGTCAAGAGTGTCATTTCCAAAAAGTAGATTATTTGTAGTGATTGGTGTTATATTTGCTAGTTTGTTTAAAAGGGCAGTTCTTTGATTTGTATATAGAGGACAGGACAGAAGAAAGTGGTTTGTATCCTCAATGACTCCACAATCACACAAAGGGCTATCAATGATGTTTTTAGACAAAAGGTGTTGTTTAAGAGAGCTACAGTGCATGCGTAATCTTGCATGTTGTATTGAGGCTTCTCTATTTCCAGAATAGTAGAAGTTTGGAACATTTGGATTGTGTTTATTAATAGCATGTTTGAAGGCTGATATTGATAGTGAGTTTTTTATATTGTCAGATAGGGAATTCCAAGAGGTAATTGTAGATGGTAAGAAGGAGTTTGCGAAGAGTTGACTGTTACAGGAGATGTTTCTTATGTCTTCAGAGTTACGTAGACCATACGGGGTGATGTGTCCTACAGTAGTTGGAATCATGTCTGTGAGATATGAGGGCGTAAGTGAATTTACCATTTTGTAGAAAAGAATAAGCTTATGTTTTCTTCTACGATCCTTTAGAGGTTCGAGTCCAGTTTCTCGATAGAGATTTGCGAAGGAAACAAGTTGAGTAGCACCAGATATGATTCGAGCAGCTTCCAGTTGTATGCGTTCAAGGTCGTCTTGTTCGCCTTGAGGGATATTATCCCATACAATGTCAGCGTACTCAAGAACAGGTCGGATGAAAGAAATGTATAAAGTTTCAAGGGATTTTCTATCTAGAGTGAATTTAAGGGATCTGAGTATGTGTATACGTTGCCAGACTTTGTTTTTGATTTCGTGAGTGTGGTTTGTCCAGGTACCGTTGTCTGAGAAAGTAACACCCAGGTGTTTGTGAACAGTAACGTTTGCTATGTGTGTATTGTTGAAAATGATTGGTGGATGTACTGGTTTGTTTCTTTTGCGTGTGATTATTAATGACAGAAACTTTTCTACGAAGTGTGTCAAAATCACCAGCAGAATATTTCCAAACCCTCCGGGTGTAAGAATGAGAAACTCCTTTGTCATATCGAAGACAACAGTAAATAGGACAGTGATAACGAATGTTTTGATCGAGAAAGGGTTCACCAACGCCACTTGCGGACACAAGGCCTGAAGACGATAGAAGAACAAGATCAATGAGAGTTTGGGAGTGTTCGGTGAAATTTGTGGGGTCCCTGATAACTTGTGTGAGACCATATTGAATTGCAATGTTGTCAATTTTTTGCTTTGTCTGTTGTTTGTTGTAATCTAGATTGAAGTCACCAGTGATTACAATGTCCTTGATTCCAGTATCGAAGGCCAGACCGATAGAATCGTGAATTTTTGGAAGAACAGTCAAGCTAGAGTTAGGTGGGCGATAGAAAACACCGACTAGAAGAGGCTTGTGTTTAATTCGAATCTCTAGCCAGATACACTCAATACCTAGTGGTTCTAAGTCATTTCGACGTATAGCAGTAAGGGTGTCTTTAACGTACACTAAGATTCCACCATGTCTATCTGTTGGTCGATCTTTTCTGAACGGCGTTTGGAAGTTCTCAAAGAATAGATCATTAGAGGAAGTCGAAGCAGCAAGCCATGTTTCAGTGAAAGCAAGGATTCAAAGGGATTTAATTCTGTTAGAGGATATCAGATTTGTTTGAGATCTCTGAACTTATAATGTACTATTGAAAGATGGGATTGGAAAGAAAAAAATATATCAGATTGTGGGTTATTGTCAGGAGTTGGGCCTGGATTTTCATGTATATCCCCAGCTAGTGTCAGAAGCATAGACAACCATACAACGAGATCAAAAGATGAAAGCGGTTTACATCCAGAGGAGCGAAGTTGATAGGGGCCAAATAAACCCACTCTCACTCGATAGGTAGCTATGTCAATACTCATGATTAAGTAATACTTGGGTGATATATGCGATCGAGTGAGGTTGCTTCAGTCGGAACAAGACCAAAGATGGGAGAAAAAGAGGAGAGGGAGAAGGAAGAAAAAGAAGAAGGAGAAAAAGAAGAATGGAAGGAGTACATATTGATTAAAGTCATACGTTGGTAACATAGAGGGAAGAATCCAATCGTTAAAGTTTTGGGTGGGGTTTATTTATGTTCAAGTTTTGAATAGTTTTTATTTTCCTTAAATAGCTCACAGTTACTGTAAATATTATTATAGACAAGTTTAGGAAGAAAAATGTCTGATATTGACACGAATTCCTATTTTAAGAAGTGTCATCTGAATTTGACAGGCGAGACTATGTGTACATGTGTCAGCGATAACTCGGTCAGTGTGTATAGACAGATCACGCAAAAATCGTGGAAAAATAGGTGTCGTGTGACGTTTGTTTTTGTCGCGAGCTAGGCCAAAGGCCAATAGTTTTAATTGATTATTTTGGAATTTAAAGTTGGAAATTTCTATCGCTTAATAATTATATTTTAAATGGAATATAAAAATATGATATTGGAGTTATATGTAAATTGCTTGTTCACGTTAAAATTTTGTGCGTATAAATCGTTTAATAAAGTGAAAGTGTTTTAGAATACTTGACGTGCTGGATGCTTACGAATTTCATATAATATATTGAAGTAAAAGAAAAAGGATCTAATTTTAAGTAAATGTGGCTATTAGCCTATATATCCAATGAAGTGTTTTGAGATTCATAACAATGGATGAAGGACTAAATGTATGAGAATTGTGACTCAGAGCTAAGAAGAATGTGAAATTCTGAAAAACGTTGAGAGCAGCATCAGTGACTAACAGGTAGCAGAATATAGCATTTACAGCCAAGTTTCAGGTAAATATTTACATATAATTCTATGAAATTCATTGTCTGCATGTATGGATTTGCTATACTAACAGGTCGCATATATTTTATCATATGAATTTCAAACTCACCTCTGTACAAACATTAACCCGGCTGTTAAGCGGAGCAGTCATTTTACTTTCGAAGCGTTTGTTGTTCAGGATGACTGTCAATATACCATTAAAGTCTGTATCTGTAATTGTGGTTACATTAGTGTAACCATCTGGAGGCATGTAACATTTGGCAATTTCAATGACATTGGTACACCATCCTTTGGCGTTTGTGTTCTTCCAGGACGGTCCGTTGTATCTATGTTCACGGCGGATCGCATCCTTGACATCATGACAAATATTATTTGGACAAGGCTTTGGTGTCTTGTCTGGTATTGATGGATCGTGCATGTTGCACTTCTGTCCCTTTGTGCAGAAATTTTGTGTGGGACAGTAAAGAACATTTTCAGTTGTACAATTTGTACAGGTTGTACCAATAGGTAAATTCTTGTTTTTAAATATTGATGTCAAAAGGTCCCGTTGAAACTGTGTCAGTTCATCAACAACAAAGCTTTGTAGACCTTGCTTGGCAAAGAACACTGCCAGGGCACCTCGCAACCAGTTTTGAAAACTCTCGGTATCGGTTGTTTGCACTAAAGCAGCCATGTCTCGGGAATACGTCAAAATGCTGTGCCTGATTTCATTACTAAGAAGTCCTATAACAGAAGAAATTAGACAGAAATGTACAACATATTGATGAACATGAAATACTAAACACCTATCTATGCACATATTATGATCTCATATTCTAAATTATATAGGTTTAAATTCGGTTTTTCACATGGCCTTAAATAATGATCTTAGCGATTTTTCAAGTTGTAAAATATATGTTGAAAAGCCTTGAAACACATTATGATTAACAATTATTCAAACCAATCTTTAAACCATTTCAGAATAGTATTTGAACAGGACAATTCTAAGAGTATGACAAATTGAGATTTTTCTGTATGTTCCTTATATTGAAAAAAATGAGCCTGTAAGATAGATATCGAGAAAATAAAACATATAGAACAACTGCAATGCCAATAGAAGTTAAAACATACACTATCAATGTGTTGCCACTTGAAAACAATCGGATGAAGTATTGCCGCGCAAAACAGAGTCCCCTTCTGGAAGGTGACTTATATACTTGGCTGCGGCAAAACCTAATGATCTGATGTTTGTCAAAGATATATAAACAAAGACATGTATGTATTTTAGGGAAAAGCCCATTTTACTATTCAGGATATATTTTTATAACGTTTCCAGGCTTGTCTGGAAAAAGTTGAGTCTACTGTTTCAACACTTTTACAGACAACAAGCTCGTAAGTAATGGAGATTGGTGGGGACTTCTGCAAGGTACGTTCGTTGTTTTCTCAAAAAAAAAAAACGATCTCCGTGATTTTGCCGAATATCGTTAGTTCATATCAAATTAATATTAATATCTGTATGTTTTTATACATTATCACATTTATTTCACTGTACAATGTTTTGTAGTTTGGTTTGCTCGGTTTTATGACGTTTATCTAACAATTTTTCATTTATGCAAAACAGTCAGTTTCCTGGACTCTATTCTAGTAATAGCTTTATCTCCACAAGTAACTGACAACTTCACCACGTAAATCAGAAGTGGATAACTAACATTTTAAGCGTTAATACGAAAAAAAAAAATCAAACGCATAGCATGATTGATGTTATGTCTCAGTGACATTCAAAACAAAGTATAATACTGAAATCTTGATTTAAAAATCTTAAAGAATGTTGTTTAAAATCTTCTGAAATATAATACAATCACGTAATGTAGCTACCTGTAATGCCATTGACAAATATATAATCACCAATCCTAAAGAAATAACATAATTATCTCACGGTGAATTGGTTTTCAAATACTTGTTATTGTATATCTTTATACCGGTGTCATATCTGATTTTAAATTGGTGTAATTATCTGATTTATATTGGATTTTATTTCCGATAGAAATTGCCTTTTTAAACCGTTAGCATAGGCGGCGTGTGATTTTAATATTTCACATGTTCAGGATTATTACAAAATAACTTCGTGCAAGGGACCCAATTATACTATCGTTACTATGGAAAAAACTCTGGATCATATCATCATGTATAACTATGATATAGATCTAGTTACCTTTGTTGAATTATTGTATAATGATAATTATCTTGTTTCTGATCATCTGCCAGTAATGGCAACAATAAAGACATCTGTTACACAGACACATATTACCAACTCAGTCGCCAACTTTGCCTGGCATAGAATTACCGAAGATAACATTAAGCAATATCAATTAAACTTAAGCTCTCTGTTACAAGATGTTTGTAAGGAAGATGTAAATTCCATGTATAACGATATTATCAGAGCAATATGTCTCGCTGCAAACAACACCCTGCCCAAATCGAAATATAATAGTCATGCAAAACCTTACTGGCCGCCGGAAGTAAAAGAATCCCATGATGCACAAAGACTTGCGCGCAGGAAATGGTTAGCAGACGGCCGTCCGAGAGGCATGATTCACGAATCCTATGCCACATATAAATTATTTAAACGGAAATTTGCCCAAACCCAGAAACGCGCTATTGAGCAAGTAGAAAATAATTTTGTTTCACAATTAAATGAAGCGGCCGAATGCGATAATCGACTATTTTGGGGACTTGTTAAATCAAGAAAACGAAAATCCCGTTTAACATGTACACAACTTCAGACTGAAAACGGCCTGACGCGCGATCCTGAAGGCATTACTAATGATTTTTTAAGATATTTTCAGAATCTGTATTCACCTTTAGACAGCCAAAATTTTGACGCGGAATTTAAATCTACAGTCGAACAAATAATTTTTGAATTGAAAACTTCTGGCATGTACCATGCAAGTATACCGGATATAGAACCAAATATTACCACTGATTATGTTGGTAAATGTATCAGCTCACTTAAGAAAAATAAGGCAGCGTCCTTTGATACATTTGTAAATGAACACCTTAAATATGGCGGTCAGGACTTAGTTATTATAATCACCGAGCTTTTTAATAAGATAATAGCAGACGGTGTTCTACCAAAAATGTCTAAAAAAGGCACGATAATCCCAATTTATAAAGATAATGGTAAATCACGATCCGACCAAAGCAATTACAGGCCTATAACATTACTCCCTGTAATCTACAAATTGTTTGAGACGATTTAACATGACAAGTTAAATGATTGGACTTCGAGTACCAACATTTCTTTTCCAAATAAACAACAAAATGTCTACCAGAAACATATTGGGGCCATAACAGCTTCTTTTAACTTACAAGAAACAATTTATCACAATATCGGTTAACAGTAGAGTTTATGTTGCAATGCTTGACACAAGGCAGGCGTTCGACACAGTTTGGTTAGACGCTATTTTCTATAAGTTACATCATTTCTAAAGGCATTCGAGGCAAAATGTGGTCAATACTCGTCGACATCCATTCTGATACGGCAAGCTGTATTTTTGTAAATAGTACTCAATCCTGATTTTTCCCGGTAAAACAAGGAATTCGCCAAGGCGGAGTTATCTCCACTTGGATGAATAACCTATTTATAGACGAGCTCTTAAACATTTTAGAACAAAGTGATCTTGGTACAACTGTCCTTGGCCATCAAACAGGTAACACGACCCTTGCCGATGATATAGCGCTCTCGGCGACCAGTCCAGGTAATCTGCAGAAAATGTTACACATAACTTACCGCTATACATGTAGATTTAGATATATAATGAATGCCAGCAAAAGCTTCGTTATCGAATTTGGTAGACAGTCACGTACTTTAAACCCAGTTATCGTAAATCTTGGAGGAAATACAATCAAGCAAACCCAAAAAGTAAAACATGTAGGTGTACATTTGAACAGTAAATTAAATGACCACGACAAAGTTGACAATGCATGCCAAAAAGCAAAGTCTTCATTATTCTCCCTCTTATCGATCAATCTTGATCCGGATTACATAAACCCCCTGAAATCAGCATCGCCAGTATCTAAAATATGCCTACCGAGACTCATCCCCAACTTTGAGCGTAAAATATACGAGAACCGCAACTCTTGTCGGTATTGATTTTTTACCTTATGCGCCGTTGTAGTTGTTTCCCTTTACACTAAAATATCGATAAACCTGCTAACTGGTATATTTCACGCTAAGTAAACTCGGCTCTACACTATTGGATTTTTGGACAGCGAAATTATAAGACTAGTTCGATTTAAAGTTTATTTCACATCTAAATAACAATTTCAAGAAAATATCAGCATCGCCAGTATCTAAAATATGCCTACCGAGATTCAACGGTTATTCGGGGCTGAACTATGGAATAATCTAAGAACTCAAGATTACATTTTACTGGAAAGGTTCCTTAGGTTTGCTGCTAAAAAGATTCAAAACTTTGAAATCCGAACTCGAATTGACATGTGCCTTAGCATGCTTGGCTGGAAATCCCTCCATTCCGAAGTAGATAAAGGAAAGTTATGTTTTCTGGGTAGTCTTTGCAATATACCAAATAAATTGTTAGTTAAAGTGTACATATGTAGGACAGACGAGAAACAAAAAGGATTTATTCCTGATGTTGTAAATCTCCTTGTCAAATATAGAATATCCCATTTTCTCATTGACTATATCCAAACAGGTAATTTTCCAGAGAAAAATAATTGGAATAGTATATGCAGAACTTGTATTCAATATTACGAAACGGAATCCTGGCGTTCCCGCATTGAAAATGATAATGATTTTAACAGATTTAGATTTTTACATACTAATATTGAACACGCTTTAATATGGTCATGCGCAACCGATAGTAATAGTTTAGCTTATGCACATATAGTAAGCAAGCTCTGGATAATGAAAATAACCGAAAGGGAATATATGATCTTATGTCACTTTTGTGGAATGTTATTCACTGACTCTCTTTACCACATACTGTTTGACAGCTCTAGAACTGAATCCAAACGGCACGTATTCTATAGGTGCATTGAAACAAAGTTTGGCCAAGATGTGATATTTGAACTTATAAACTGTTCAAATGAGACAAAGCTGCAGAAACTAATCGGTAGAAAATTGAATTCAATTACTCATAAAAGAGAACATAATCACTTTCTGCGAATAGCTATTCGCAATGTTGCAAAATGTTTAATATCACTCACCTACTAGAGTTAAACGATTTCTGATCAATTATGGTACTGATCACCTTTATACCTGCGCACAAGCTTTAAATATACCATAAAGATTACCTAATTACTAAGGATCAGATTAGCCTAAATTGTACAAACTAATTTTGTACTACATATTTCTTTGTAAACGATGTACTGAAACAAACCTGGCATTAGTTCAGTTGATAATATATCTCTGACTATTCCCATTCTGACAACAGAACTGTTTAGTTTCAGCCGATACTTTGCAGATTTTTGTGTGCCTTACTTATATATTTTGTTATATATTTGTCATTTGTACTTAACCAATGCTTTTCTTGTATATGTGTTATTGTTTGTGTGTTTTGATTAGATTACTACATTTGTATATTGTGTAAATATGTTAAAATCCTTGTACACGTGAGGGAAATAAAGAGTATATATAAGGCCTACTAGTGAACTTCAATGCTCGTTAAATCCACCAATTTTATGCAAATCAGTTTGCTACACAAATAATGCTTATTACGAACACATTTCGCTTATCTTCAGGAGTTTGCTATAAGCGGAGCTTACTGCATACAGTAATGTATATTTAGTAGCAAACTAAGAACATGATGAAGAAATTTGCAGTTTCTTCAAAGATATCAAAACGCTGTGATACGGGTATAACACCACCCGTGGCAAATCCTGACGAACTGATACTATAAAATGATTTGTTTGACATAAATTACTGATCCCAAAAAGAGACTATTAATCATTTCAATGTTTACTATAATGATTACGGGTTTTCCAAAAATGTTGTACTTATTGTCGACAGACATATATAGAAAAAGGAACGTAGCAAGTTGGGCATTTTGTTATATTACACAGTACCCGAAAAAGATTAGTACGTCATAGTGTTCCTTCCTTTATTCATTCCTTAATATATATATATATGTATACAACGGGAAACGGACAAAATCCCCCCTGGACAAAATCCCCCCTGCTATTTTTAAACTACCCGGACAAAATCCCCCCTGTGAAATTATCAAGGTGGACAAAATCCCCCCTGTGAAATTATCAAGAAGGACAAAATCCCCCCTATGATAATTTTTTGAAGTGGACATAACCCCCCTTTAACCAAAATATTGTATTAATAGTTCAGCTGTAAAACGCCCTTGACCCTCAAGACAACTGGGGTTCAAGATTTGAAATATTTTGAGGTGTTCCAAATTCAAAGATGTTGTTTCTTTCACGGATTTATTTACACTAATTTTTATCATTGCAAGTTCTTCATTATTAGTTAATTTTACCATTTAGCTTTGTATGTTATTACTACTTCTAAATTTATTGTACTTAGATAATAATTTCTAGTAATGGATGGTTCACGTTGAAATATTTCATTTGCATATCTGTGTTGGAAAAGTTTGTCTTAAACTACAGAATATTTAATTTGACAACTTTTAAAGTCATTATACTAAAACAATTGATGTACTACTGGTTTGCCTTTAAGAAGTATAATTCATTATCCATTTACCACTTGATGTTTTTCAAAGTTTGGTACATGTATATCAGGATTCACTCAAATATTATTTTGGTAAGGTATATACAATGGGATAACTATATTCCTCATCATAACTAAACTCATAACCATGGAAGTAATAAAAAGTAACAAAGGTTCAGTGAAACTATAAGTATTGATGGTTATTTTTATACCAAAAAGAAATCTTCAAAGACCACAATTGCATTAGAATTGCTTAAGTGATACATAAAAGACATTCCATATAAGATGAATAAAAGTAGATTGCCAAACTGACAGTCATTAAAGGTGATAATTATCTGATCCATGTTTTCAATGTTTTTAATTATGTGTTTATTACAGTGCTTGCTATTTATGTAATTAAGTTGTTACACAATAGAATGCATTTCCTTTTGATATTGTAATAATATAAGAAAGTGCTTTAAACATGTGCGGTAATTGTTTTTGACTGTAAATATTTATTTATTCCAGTCTCATCCATATACATTATAAACAAATATACATGTATATAGCTATTCTATAAGAATTATTTGAGACTATACAGCACATAAAACAACATCATTATTTGTTTGTGTATATATGTTTCCATTCTGAAATAAAAAGATAAAAATGTTTTCGTTTTTAATCATTGGGACTTGATCTCAATCCTGGTTCCGATCTGCAGTTTTCACCAATCCCAATTCTGAGGGTAGTTTCTTCACTGAAACAATACCAAGATACAAGGGGGATTTTGTCCACCTCAAAAAATTATCATAGGGGGGATTTTGTCCTACTTGTTATTTTCACAGGGGGGATTTTGTCCACCTTGGTAATTTCACAAGGGGGATTTTGTCCAGGCAGATTAAAAATAGCAGGGGGGATTTTGTCCAGGGGGGATTTTGTCCTAGACTCGTATACAGCGGACGTTTTACAAACCAGAAACCAATCTGGACTATTCAAAATATAAGTCAGTTATAAATCTCGGAATAAGTCTGCATGGTGTTTATAGACCAATGAATAGATTTTTAAACCTCGCTTGCTACGCTCGCTCGTTTTACAGATTTTTATGTAGTAATGATGCAATTTTGTTGTACCGAACACAAATATATCTTTAAGACTAACATCAATCGGCCATTTTAGTAGAGTAAAACCTACAACTATAGAAAAGATACATGAAAGAATCCTTGTCCGGATCCATATGGGATTCGAGGTCTTCGATTTTTATCAATATCAGAGCAAACCATCAGAGACAATAACATTCATCCGCTACCTACAATACAAAATGACATGGTAAATGAAAGAAAAAATAATATGAAGTGTATTATCATACCTTTCTTTGGTTTAAAGCAAAGTATTTGCCAATCACTGTCACGACATATTGATCTTATGTCCACAATACTTCGTTTGAAATCCTGTGCGAGTTATTATCACTTGGAATTTTAACCATATCTCCAACACGAATGTATATAACCTTTTCATAACTACTGTGAGGCGGATATGACGTTATCCTATTCAATACTTATACATAGCTGCACACCGTGAATAGCGTGTAATATGATAGTCACTATCCAACCAAACTTATTATAATTGCTTCAAACGAGTTTTGGATCAATACTTAAACAAATAATTGCCTTTAAAGCTACTCGTTCCCATTTTGTAAGAAAAACTAGAGTTATCACTAATGTGATGAATGTACCCACCCCCGCATGCACTGACACAGTACATTGCAATTATGTGGACTGTATGTATACAGTATAGTAACAAAAAACAAAGTCTCATAACTCTGCAGAATATTTATCTAAAAGAACGTAACATGAACCTTGCACAATTTGAGTTACTACTTATCACTTGTGTTAAGTTTCATTAAATTGTGTGCACGGGTTCAGAAGATTAGGTACGCACAAGATTGCATATGCAGACTCTATGTATATAGCATATAGTAACAAAAATCAATGTCCCGTAACTCTGCATTTTTTTTCTGAAAGAAGCTAACATGCACCATGCACAACAACTGTTACTACTGATCACTTGTGTGAAGTTTCATTAAATTGTGTGCATGGGTTCAGGAGATTAGGCGCGCTCAAGATTGCATATGCAGACTTTATATATATAGTATAGTACCAAAAATTAAAGTCCCGTAACTCTGCATTTTTTTTCTAAAAGAACCTTATATGCCCCATGAACAATTACTGTTGTTACTGATCACTTGTGTGAAGTTTCATTAAATTGTGTCAAGGGGATGAGGAGAGATGGTTTGCACAAGATTGTGTCTATGTATATAGTATAGTAACAAAAAACAAAGTCCCGTAACTCTGCAATTTTTTTTCTGAAAGAACCTAACATGCCTTATGCACAACTACTGTTGTTACTGATCACTTGTGTGAAGTTTCATTAAATTGTGTCAAGGGGATGAGGAGAGATGGATCGCAAAAGATTGTGTCTACGGACAGACAGACAGACGGACAGACAGACAGACAGAAAACCTGAAACCTGTATACCCACTTAAAACTTTGTTGTTCGGGGGGTACAATAAGTTTTGAATAAATTGTATGTCTGTCATTGAGAAATTACACAGGCTACCTAATGATTAATTGCTCCTATTCGTGGTATTGTACCCATTCGTCGCAATAATGGATTTTCATTGTTGCTAACGTTACAATAATATACGGAGTCACAGTGCAAAAACAACTAAATATTGTCCTTAGCTTTAGAGTCAACAATAATGTATTAACGACAGAGTAGTTTCATAATTCATAATTATCAAAGTGCGAGTGAGTCGCTTTAAACATGTCGTTGGTCTGTTGCCAATGTAATAAATATTGTCATTTTAAAAGATATCAGGTTTGAGGTAGGAATATTTCTGGCGTGCTTCCAAAAGATCTAAATAATGCATTGCTAAGGTGTTCAACTTACACACCGTTTATGTGTAACAAGTAACAAAGAGGACCTATTTCGAAAGGACAAAAGAAATATATTTTGTTCAGTGGTAGTTTGGGACAATATAAGACATTTGTCTGTAAAGGCCTAGTCACTGCTCTGTGGATTTCTATTTTTAGAACATTCAAAATGGTGGCCATTTGAAAAATAGCTATTTTATTGAAGCTTAGTTTTTGTTCCATTCTTGATGCATGTTTATTTAGGATTAATATTTACTCCTAGGGCCAGGTGATGCATGTCATATTCAACATGTATCTGCCTGTACATCTGTCCGTATGTACATCAAAATTGCCTTCTTTTAAAGCAATACACTAGTGCGTACATACATCCATAAATCCTATAATGTGATGCTCTGTTTTTTGTTCTATATAGGCAATGAATGTATCTGACAATGTTTTGGGGAGCCATGTCTTTTTTTTTGTTCCGGCTGTCTGTCTATTTGTCAATCTGTATGTCCGTCCGTTTCAAAATCTTATCCGCTCGGTATCCTTTGATCTCTCTTGAAGGATTGTAAAACAACTAGCGACAAATGTTTGCCATAATGAGACCATGTGCTGAACGCAACTTTCAGTCACGTCTGTTAAACTTCACGATTGTACGATGAGATCAAATGTTATAAAAGTGGTATTCCATGACCGCTCCATATCTTTTAACCTCTTAACCGGATTTTCTTATGATTCGGTACAAAGGTTTCCCATAATGAAACATGCATAATGCAACTCAATTTACCCTTTCGTTGAAATGTATTTATATTGGAAACATGGATCATTTTCACTTTATGATTCTTTTATATGTTTAGAATCATGTACATGTATCAAATAATAAGCTTTATATTTGTTTTAGAAAAGAACACATTTGTACATTTGTAGCGAATAGACTAAGCTCAAGAAAAAAACCCATCGCATTCAAACATATTTATTTTGGCATACATATCAAAATGGCCATGCCTATTTTTCTTGAAAATCCTAATTTTAATGAACAATCAAGATGTACTATTTAGCAATTGTGTTTTTGTTCACTATTTTCTTCCTATAGTTCATAATTCATAATTAAGAAATGTTACATCATCACAATGTTTTCTTGGATGCTACTAAAGGACACGAATTACGGTACTAGTAGCTTCCTCGCTCGGTGCTCGGCGCTAGGACAGGTCAGCGCGGTATCAGTATAATATAAACTGGGTGGGGTATCATGCCACGTGTCTACAGCATGATATTTTGGTAAGACAGCACTTTTATAACTGGACATTGACCTCACTGCTGCAAATAGATATCGTCGTTTATTTGACTGAAAAAAGGTTGAAAAAGACGCTAAAACCGAAAATACACACTTGACCAGATGACACATACGGTGCGATTCTATTCGTGCCTTCTGCGTCTTGAACATTCACTCGACTTTTATATATTGAGATCCTTCTTATTTATTTTTGTTCTACAAAGGCTCATCTTTAAAGTAGTCGGTCTCGTCGATCTAAGGTCAAATGAACATTAAAAGCGCTTATGAATGTTATTGATGACAACTCTGTTTAAATTGTTTACGCATAATTTTTAGTACTTTTGTTGTTTCAGATGTGTATGGACGCTAAAATATTGTTTTACATATGTACACAATTTCAACTCCATACCCCCAGCCACTTCTTTCAAGGGGCGAGTGATTCCAAGTCCGCGACATCCCCCATATTCCGCTCACAGAGCCCCTTGCAATGGATTTGAGGCTTTTTGTGTTACGATAATAAACCCACACCTGATGACGGTTAAAGTCATATTTACATATCATCAGAAAAGACAAATTAAATGTTCAGATGAGCTTTAAAGCTACGGCATGAAACAAAAATAGGCTAATTTGATGACAAACCTTTCTATTGTGTCCATCGCCAGCACATTTGCCATTGTAATTTAATAATAAAGTTTCTACGGAAAATAATGTCCGTAAATCCTTTTTTAGGTATCAACGCTGGAATACTTGACTCTTTTAATACATTCACAGATATTTTTTAGTCAGATCATCTATGCAATATTTTGCAAGTAGAATGAATAGCGTATCACTAAGCGGATATGACGTTACGCTATTCACTGGCTATATATAGTAACCATCACTGCATTCACATGATAAAGGTCAATAATCCATACAAAATAGTTTCGGGATCAAATAGCTTGTGATATGGTTAATTACCTTAAATATGATATGTAGCTAATCTGATAGCTATTTTAAAATAAACAATGATGATTGGTAATTTAATAAAACTAAAGTATTAAAATACGTGCTGTGTATACAACGATTTGACATTTACCCTGCTAAATTTCTATAATGGACTGGTCCATTATTCAATTTGGGCAATACCATTTATATTTAAAAGGGGTGTTCACTGAAAAATATGCTGAATGAATAGCGAACAGTGCAGATCATGATCAGCCTGCTGATCTTGATCTGCACTGGTCGCAAAGGCAGAATTACCTGCCGCCGGCAGGCTAAAAGTTAAGGCCTATGCATTTTTGAAATTATGAATTAGATGGGTGGGGTACATGACATTTCTGAGGAATTTCGAAGTTACTGTAAAACAAACTTTATTCCAATGTGACAATACATTAAAACCATGAAGTGCTGAACTCTTACTTTAATTAAAAAAGTAAAGTTGGAAAAGGAATCAGTATGTTCGCGTCACAATTTTCGGTGACAGTATTCTATGTCATCAAGCATAACTGCGAAAAACTATAACATACATAATAAAGCTGAACTATCCGTGTAAATAAGCTTATTTTTCTATTTCCGTTTATTACTTTTCTAAAAAAACACTTTACAATTTACCAGGGGTTGGCAAAATTTGTCATTTTTCTACACATGCCTTTACACATTAAAGAAGTCCTAACTATAGGTATGGTGTGCGAGAAGGGCCTGAGCGCTTACGTAGTGCTCATTTACAGGGATTGTACTGTTCAGATAAATATATATATATAACTTTATCATAAGTCCCCAAAGTGCAACAAAAAGAAATAGCAGTATTAATTTTGCAATAATATCATTTATTTACAAGGTAAGTCTGATAAATGACATCGAGAATTCTAACTGATCTTTTAGAAAGCTGCATTTTCAAGTACCTGATTTTTTTCACTTTGGTTAAAAAGGCATTTTTTTTACAAAAGATAATGACTGACTACAGAAGGTAATAAAATACCCTTGATCTAGAGAAGAGTAAACTTCAAAGTTTAAGTTTGAAATTATAGTGTACACGTTTGCTTTAATTTAAGGTGAAAAATAAACTAGAGCTCTGTGATAATCGAATAGCTCATTTCGGACATGTTAGACAGTGAGAAAGCAAACATATCGTACGTATCATTTAGCATGGATGATTTGCATAATATGTAGGCCTAATGTGTTAACGTACCTTTCTGTCGTTTCTATCGGCAACAAGTTTGTCTGTATTTAGAAATCACTATCTAGGGAAAATTTATGCTATATCGTTAACATATTTAATCCTGTACAAGGTATGAATGTTCATGTTCAAAATCCAAACTATAAAATATTTGTCCGTAGAACGAATAAATATTTCACATTTTAATGTCACAGTCACCAGGCTACCAAAGCTGGGCGGATATGACGTTATACTATTCAACAACTATGTATCCAGTTGCACGCACACTGTGAAAAATACGTAATGTGATAGCCATCAGCTATTATAAATTTAATCATCCAGTTCAACTTTTGTTTTAAATCGTGACAAAAGAAATTCAATATCAATTTCGCGTGAACCGTTTAATAACCCCTAACATGAAATGTTAACAATGTTATAGACTTTGAGTGCTTTTGATCATTTGTTACAGTTGAAATATTTCCAAAAGATCTAAACAATACATGGCTTATAGATATATAATGAAACAGATACACACTATAAGTTAAATTGAATTCTCTTATATTTTGAGACAATTTTGAATGCATGCAACAGTTCTCTAGTGACAGAATAGTAATTATGTGTCAATGACTTATTGAAAGAGTAGGGAAAAGAGAACGACGACCAGATCAGATTATTTTACATTTTTATCAGTATTCCAGACACTACATCACAATATGATAGTGTATAGATTACCATAGATAGTTTCGATACGTTGATTTGATACATGTACCAGTTCATACTGCTTTTGAATAGTTTGGCTATAATTTACGTTGATGGTTTCAATATCTGACTGATACATTATCTAACAGTTTCTTTATGGTCTTGATAATGCGAGGTGCGCAAGCATGAAACCCGAATACGTCCAGCATCGACCTACTGTAAGAGTAACCTTACAATTATCTTTGTTTCTCCTTTTATTACCGAGGTCATTAGAGGCTTGATGGGCAAGTAGGTAGAGAAATATGTTTATACAGTTCTATCTTTTTTATTTCATACATTTTCAATTAACAAACATTCAACATGTTTAGTGTGTAACTGTGCTCCTGCATATTAATAATAACACCACTTTTTATCATAAACAACTCTGGAAAACTATCATCAGATTCAATTGAAGTGATTAAGATTTCGTCGACAAGAACCATACATCATAACAAACAATATTGCTTTTTACGTATTTGTGATAAGCTATTTTGGGTAGGGGTTATCTATATGAATTGGTAGCGGAAGCGGAAACAAAATATTTTACAATAGGCCTAATGAAAAACCCTGTTAGTATGTGATGTATTTCATTGCTTTACGTTAAGCCAAACAAATGACTTTAAAGAATAAACTCATCTGAAACATAGAACTACATACTTACAGAGTCGCGAATGTTGTTGAAATTGACCTGAGATTCAACCTAGTGCTTTATGTATTTTGATTTCGGTAGCTGTAAATTTAACAGAACAGTTATATATGCTATCTCCTGATTGTTTCGCATCATTTATGATGTATAATCTACCATTTTATTAGTTCATGCACGGATTATGAAATATTTAAAGTAAAACATATACATGTATTAAAACGACTCTTTTTTATTTGACTTAGACTTTACCCCCGAATTCTAAAGATTGTTTCTTATACTGATACAAAATTTTGGATTATTATATTTCACAACTTTATGCATCACATACCATGTAATTCCGGCAAAACCATATAATTGATATTACACGTCATGGTTCCTTTAGTAACGAGGACCTCATGATCTGTATATATATATCTGCACATTGTATTTTTCTACTGAGAGATGGACTGATGGACAGTCGGACAAGGAGGCAAAGTTACCGCCGCCCCCACCTCACCCACCCGCATCCCTACCATCGGGGAACATAGAAATACTAGATTTGGCTTGATTGAGTCTGTTAAACCTTAATTACCTTTGATATGAGAACGTCAAGACATGTCACTTTTTCATATTAAAGTGTGTCAAAATTGGTTTAAAATATGAGGTTAACTAGAGAAGTTGAGATTGTATGTGTAGAATTTATTATCTTATTTCAATATACTTTTGGTCGTTTGTCAGCTTAGTCTAAACCTATTTTATTCCCAGTAATACATATACTAATTCAATACATACGTCATAGTTTGAACAAGGTAAGTAGGAAAGGATAAGAATGAAAGACACATAATCTTATAGAATTCTTCTTCTTTGCGGACAAAATAATTTGTGCAAATACTTGGGATTTTAGTTGTACCGGGAAGTCATGTAATAGACCGTGTAAGACAAAAGGGAAATAACTATTTTGGTGTTATTAGCCGTTTTAAGTCTTTTGCGCAATAGAGTTGATTACCTTAAAATATCTCTGCACTAATCATGTTGATATCAAAGAATAACAGTTACTTTGTTACTTTTTTTCGGCGGAAAATCGAAATTAATTTTATCACTGTGTAATAGTGTATTTGATCCCGCTTTTCCATTACGGTTTTACCCCTTGATATATAAACACGTATATATTAAGCTATAGAACTTCCTGCGTTCTTTTATGATTTTTTATTTCTGAATTTAAAAACAAAAGCTTTATAAGGTCTAAATTTATCGTTAAAAACGACTTCGATAGGTTGAAATTTCACCCTGGTTTGGATTTTAAATGTTTTATACTTTCGTTTTAGAGTTTAGTTGCTGATGGTTTTTTTACGAATCTTCAAGAATAAATTCAAAACTTAGGTGTGGCACAGATATGGCGTATACTATTGCGTTCGAACGTATAAGATTGAGTGAGTACGTAATAGCTAATACGTACACACGTACTTACTTATATATATATACGCGTAGACGTAATCAGTAATGCGTATGCAAGAAATAAGAAAACCATGTGCACGCAATAGCTAATGCGTTCGCAGAGCTCCATGAGTTATAATTCATCATCCGCTGAAAACACTTTTAAATGTATTTTTGTGACTTAAAAGTGGAGTATGCTGTTAAAATGAATAATTTCATAACTTTTTGATTTCACGTTAAAAAAAACACGTAAATATGATACTTTGCCGATTTAAAAAAAAAAAAAAGATACAACCAACTTTTTTAGCAATTTTAAATATAAAATAACTTAGTTTAGAGAACTTTATATTGTTTCACGAATCTTTAATTAAAAAACATATTTTATTCTGATTTTTATGCAACACTATGACATTTTGTATTATTATACCTGAGAAGCTAACAGCTAATTAATAAGTCTTCCTCGATCTAACTGATGTTGATCAGTGATTTTAGAACACTTCTTAAGCTTTGCGCTTCGGAACATGATTTCAAAGGACACTGTCTTGTCACTTTGGGTTTAATTGTTTCTGGGTAAGTATTTCCCCCTCAGTATTATCTGCATGTTATGTTTATAGATGTTGACCATTTGTAATAGAGCGTTAATGGTTCGAGTCCTACACTTGAGAGTAGCATAGTAATTACTGTGCCGGAGGCTTTACCGATACAATTACCACCAGCATGGTTTATACGGTACCGGCTTCAAATTGTAAATACAGTGTATTTTGTGCATGACACACAAGTATCAGCAGCATACGGCGTCGACGGCTCAACACATACAGACATTAATAACATTTTAAACACGGTGCCGGCAGCTCAAACCACACAACTTTCAACATCATTGTAAACACACTGCCGGCTGTTGAATCAACAACACCCTAAATACAGTCTCTGCAGCTCCACCCATACAGGCTTCAAAAGCATCATAAATACTATGTTAGAAGCTCAACCCAAATAAGCTTCAGCAGCGGCTGAACATAAGCAAACATAATTACATTGTAAAAACGTAATTGTCCGCTCAGAAGAATTAGCAGTATCGTAAACACGGTGCCGGAAGCTCAAGCCAGAAGCATGCATCATTGTAAACACGGTGTGGGGGGGCTCAACTGAAATAAGCATTATCCTGCTTCGTAAATACTGCGTTGGCGACTCGACCCAACCGATCGTCAGCAACATCGTAAACACGATGTTGGCGGCACAATCCGCACAAACATAAGCAACATCGTAAACCCTGTGTGTAGCATCTTAAGTGCGGTACACGCCGCCAGTGATATAGAGATAGATTATGTCTATGTGATACGTCTATACTATCAATGAGTTTTATCATTGCTGTATTTCTACATGTAACTTTAACGAAACACACCACCTCTATGCTTTTAATTTGAATAAACACTGTCAGTGATTTATCACGAAGAGTATGTTTATAAATACACAAAAGTCACAATGTAGCCATAGAAGCTTCATTAGCATTGTAATCCCGCTGTTGGCGTTACACACCACCAAAACATAAGTAACATAGTAAATACTGTGTTGGTGGCTTTACCAGTATAAACGTTGGCTGAGGGAATACACTACCAGCAGTTTAAAATTCATAAACATCTGTTTAATAGTTATTCTAACATGACTCGGGTTGACTTGCAGTTAAACAAAGAAGGAAATCAAACTCTATATTCTGCGATAAACAATGGTTGGAGCGCGGACCGGTAAGAGACCATTATGACGTAGATATAGTACTATAGATCAATAAATGACACACATATTAATCTTATCTTGTATTTACCTGTACACCTGCATTTACCAAGTTAATAGACATAGTGAAGTAAATGTATGGTTAAAAAATTAGTGATAAGTCATCCCTTTGTAATGTCAATTTTTATAGTAAATACTAAGAATTTTTTCTTGCTTTTATATATTATCATTATTATTATTATTATTATTATTATTCCAGATTTATATAGCGCCCTTTTCATGATAAACACGTTCAAAGGCGCTTTACATATAGCAAACGCAGCCACACAGGGCGCGAAATTCATCCTCTACCAGTAAAGACAATCAGACCAGAGGGACAGAGTGAGATAAAGCCCCTATTACATATACAGAGAAATCATTTTAGACATAGGCCTGTCTCTTTGCGAATAGACAGTCTGGTTCTTTAACGTGCCCGGTGTATAGCACCGATACACGCGAAGTCGCGTCTTTCCTGAGAAGAACCAATACAGGCCTCTAGTTATAACTAGGTTATTTGCTGGTTGTGTTAGAATTGTCTTTATTTGGCACCTTTAATACTACCATGTCAAATCATTTCAAAAATTAGTTACCTGGCTTATTGGTGCTTTTAAGGCTGGAGGGTTTCTTGTTGCTTTCACCGCTGAAGAGTTCCTTAACCATCTCATTACCAAAGGGCTCCTCAGGTCTTTCTCAATTATGGAAGCGGATGCATTGTTTTCAGGCTCACCGCCTTCTGTGTGCGAATCTACAGAGACCTGTACCGTGGCTGGACTCTGAAACCAGACAATACAGCTCATTTTACATTTACTATGACAAAGATTTTCACATATACACAGGCAATGTCGCCACAAACCGATATGATAATCATATGATTTTCATATTAGACCTTTCATATGCTAATCATAAAAAAGAGCCGCATATGATAAGCATATGATATCGGTTTATGATTCTCATATGAAAATTATATCAGTTTCATATGGAATGATTAGCATATGAATTTCATATGCAAATTGAAAGGCCTAGCATATGATATGGGCATGATACCGATATCAAATTCATATGTTACCTCCTTTCATATGCTATTCATATGCTTCTCCTTTTATATGCTTTTCATATGTTAGCTCCTTTCATATGCAACTCATATGATTCTACTTTTATATGCTTTTCATATGTTATCTCTTTCATATGCTACTCATGTAGTACTTTTTTATGCTGGTCATATGCAAGCCTTTTTCGTAAAAACATTTTATGGTCCATCTCTGTTGTTGGTTGAAAAGTGGCATCTCTTTCTCGAAAAAGACTGCTAGAGCAGGCTGGAACAAAATCATCTTTAAAAAGAAAAACAAATACAAAGGAATATTGATATTTCCATCTTTATTTTTATTTTTCTTTACAAACGAAACCATTGTGATTTGTTTACATTCAATAATGAGTATGCTTAACAATTACATTTAGGTACAATTTATTTATTATAATTACATTAAGTAAGATTTAATGTGATTTTATTCTTAAACTGGCATGGAAAAATAAATACAAATATAATAAAATAGTTTATCATATTAAAGGGAGGTAATTAATAAACAAGAGGACCATGATGGCCCTATATCGCGCTCACCTAAGTTAAGTTGCTTCCTTGAACAAATTTCTTTGCTAAAGCATCAAAAACAAAAAAAGTAGGTCAGTAGGTTATATTCATGTTCACTGAAAGTCAGTTTTAAGATAAGTGTGCAAAATTATACATGTCATCCAAATTTTAAGTCTGTATCTTTAACAAGAGGGTCATGATGACCCTGGATCGCTCACCTGAGTAATATGAGCTACATGTTTCAAATGTCAAACTGATGATTTTTAGAATATTTTTGGAAGATTTTCCGATGTACAATCAAGTAACCCCTGGGGCAGGACCAACTTTACCCCGGGGGTCATGATTTGAACAAAGTTTGTAGAAGTCTACTAGGCAATGTTACATATCAAGTATCTAAGCCTTCTGGTTTATTTTTAGCAAATTTATGAAGATTTCCCTATGTACAATCAAGTAACCCCTGGGGCTGGGTCAATTTGACCCTAAGGGGTCAAGATTTGAACAACTTTTGTAGAGGTCCACTAGGCAATGCTATATGTCAAATATCTAAGCTCTAGCCCTTCTGGTTTATTTTTAGAAAATTTTGAAGATTTTTTCTATGTACAATCAAGTAACCCCATGGGACGGAGTCAATTTGATCCTGGGGTCATGATTTGAACAAATTTTGTAGAAGTCTACTAGGCAATGCCACACGTCAAATATCTAAGATCTAGACCTTCTGGTTTATTTTTAGAAAAAAATTGAAGATTTTCCTATGTACAATCAAGTAACCCATGAGATGGGGTCAATTTTGACCCCGGAGATCAAGATTTGAACAAAGTTTATTGAGGTCCACTAGACAATGATACAAGTGAAATATCTATGCTCTAGGCCTTCTGGTTTATTTTTAGAATTTTTTTTAAAGATTTTCCTATATAAAATCAAATGACCCCTGGGGCGGGGACAATTTTGATCCTGGAGGTCATGATTTGAACAAATTTTGTAGAGGTTCACTAGGCAATGCTACAAGTCAAATATCTAAGTTCTAGGCCTTCTGGTTTATTTTTTAGAAAATTTTGAAGATTTTACTATGTACAATCATGTAACCCCATGGGTGAGGTCAATTTGATCCCAAATGTCATGATTTGAACAAATTTTGTAGAAGTCTACTAGGCAATGCTACTTGTCAAATATCTAAGATCTAGGCCTTCTGGTTTATTTTTAGAAAATTTTTGAAGATTTTCCTATGTAAAATCAAGTGACCCCTGGGGCGGGGTCAATTTTGACCCCGGGGATCATGATTTGAATAAATTTTGTAGAGGTCCACTAGGCAATGCTACACGTGAAATATCTAAGCTCTAGGCCTTCTGGTTTATTTTTAGAAAAAAAATTATAAAAAAATTTATGTAAAATCAAGTGACCCCTGGGGCGGGGTCAATTTTAACCCCAGGGTCATGATTTGAACAACTTTAGTAGAGGTCTACTAGGCAATGCTACATGTCAAATATCTAAGCTCTAGACCTTATGGTTTTTGAGAAGAAGATTTTTTAAGATTTTCCTATGTAAAATCAAGTGACCCCTGGGGCGGGGTCATAATTTGAATAAACTTGGTAGAGGTCCTCTAGGCAATGCTTCACACCAAATATCTAAGCTCTAGGGCTTCTAGTTTTTGAGAAGAAGGTTTTTAAAGTTTTTCCTTTCGGTTGCCATGGCAACCAGAGTTCTGCTTGGAATTCAATTCTTTGAACAGATTTTAAAGAAGACCATCCAAGGAACATCCCTGTGAAGTTTCCTATATAACTCATAAATCAATAGACCCCTGGGGCGGGGCCTCTTTTCACCCATGGGGCATATTTCAAACAATCTTGTTAGAGATCAACTAGGTAATGATACAAACAAAATATCAAAGGCATAGGCCTTTAACTTTCAGACAAGAAGATTTAAAAAAAAAAATTCTATATATGTCTATGTAAAGCTAGGGAATGCCGTGGCAGGGTCTTTCTTCACCCCAGGGGAATAATTTGAACAATCTTGGTAGAGGACCACAAGGCAATCCTTCATACTAAAAATATCTAAAGCCTAGGTGTTGTGGTTTCAGACAAAAAGTTTTTTTCCTATACAAGTCTATACAAAACCATGTGACCCCCTGGGCGGGGCCATATTTCATCCTAGGGGAATTATTTAAACAATCTTTTTAAAGGCCAACTATATGATGCTACATACCAAATATCAAAGGCCTAGGCCCTTTTGTTTTTGACGAGAAGTTTTTTGTTTTTTCACTATATAAGTCTACAGAAATAATGTGACCCCCACCCCCACCCCTAAGGCGGGGCCATATTATATCCTAGGGTGATAATTTGAACAACCACTAGAATAAGATGATGCTACATACTAAATATCAAAGCCCTAGGTCTTATAGTTTTGGACAAGATGATTTTCAAAGTTTTCCCTATATAAGTCTATATAAACCATGTGACCCCCGGGGCGGGGCCATATTTGACCTTACGGGGGTAATTTGAACAATCTTGGTAGAGGCCCACAAGATGATGCTACATACCAAATATCAAAGCCTTAGGCCTTGTGGGTTAGACAAGAAGATTTTTAAAGTTTTTTTTCCTTTCAGTTGCCATGGCAACCGGAGTTCTATACGGAGTTCAATTCTTTGAACAATTTTTTGAAGAAGATCATCCCTGTGAAGTTTCATCAATATTAGCATGGTGGTTTAGGAGATGTTGTTTAATGGAAAGTGTGGACTGACACCGGACAGTGAGCAATCACAATAGCTCACTCTGACCCTTTGGCTCAGGTGAGCTAATAAATGAAATGCATGACATTTACATGCTACTACAAAACTTTGTTTTTAAATAACACACCAGAAAAAAAGTTAATTCTACTATTTTTCAATGCAGAACTGCACTACATATCAACCTATTATAAAGGTATTGCAACTAAAGTAATTCTCTATTTACCTATATATACCATAAAGTTATATCCTGTGTTTGGGTTTTGCATTCTGGATTTCTACAATTACCAATAGCTTTTTATACCTACATGTATCATTACAATCACCTTATTTAATAATTATAAACATAATTTCATTTTTAAATTAGTGGGAAAACTGACATAAAGCACATGTATTGTATTTTATCATATAAAAGAGAAGAAATTTCATGTACACAAAAAATGGTAACTTAAGTGTCTGTGACCTTTGTACATGACACAATGTCTTGTAATGGTTATTATATAGGCAAAGTTATTTAGATATACACCAATGCATAAAAATGTTTCATCTCTAAAGGTGACCTTAACCTTGAGTTAGAGGTCTGAATCTTACATGCAACAAATTAATTTGTTATGGTGACTGTGGCAAGTTACTTGAATATAGTAAAGTTACTGACAAGACCAACTAGAACTGTGGATGAATATTGCACAATAGCATGAGTCTGTTTTAAAAAATATCAAATAATCAGAGAGGTACAGATAAAAATTTAAGTATGAAAGGGGCATAATTTGGTCAAAAATACAAATCAAGAGTTACAGGGATTGTTACCACACATGCAGATGATGATGATTATAAATTACAGCTTTTAATTTCAAGTCATCTTTTAAAGTACCAAAGATATGTCTATAAACGAAGCTTTCGAAAAAATTTAACATGAAAATAATTCCAAGTATAACAACTTTGTGACCTTGACCTTTGGTATAATGGGCTCAATGGGTGTAAAAAATTGTTTGTTTCCAACATCCCAACCTATCTTAAATTTTTAGCCCGACCTTTAAGTTTTTACAGCCTTGGAGAAATGTTTTTTCAACTTTTTAATAAAAAGTTGCTAAGCTGAATTTATTATGCTTTAAACATGGCCAGTAATGTTAGAAATCAACTTATTGACGCTCTAAAGGCATAACCCCCTTATTTGTATTCATTTTTTGACACAAAAATGATTTCCGAAAAGTTTCCCTTAATAAATAATTTTTTTTCCGTCCTACCTACCCTAATTTTTTAGCATGTTACCGGAAACAAAAGATTTTTTAGTCTTTGCCCAAAATCAAAATAATTTAATTCTTTATTTCGTATTAAGCCAGATACGATACATCTGATTTCCATAGATATCAAGCATTTCTGACACCGAAGTTTTGATTGACTGCTGACATGAATGCTAATCCAGTTAATTATCAGTATCTCATTCTGCACTATTGTAACAATTAAATCTTTGCAGACTTTGTTCCTGACCTATGTAGAATTTAGAACACTCTGTATTGTAAATGTAGCTCATAATTGTCAGCTTTTTCCACTTGCCCAAAAAATATGTCAAGCATGCACTTAGACTTCAAAGTTTATATACTATTCTTATTCAGTTGCTTTAACTGTGACCAAATATTCTGGTAACAGGACCATTTGAAGCACCCCTTCAGGCTCCAGTGTCTCTGAAAAATATGTTTGTGTGATTAATTAATCATTTTGTTGTCCATACATGTTTAAATGAGGGTCAAGAAATAGTAACAAAATTAAAAATTTAGAGTGAAAAATATAAAACATAATTAAAAATTTAATGAGACTGTTTGTGTTTTCTTACTATTCAGTATTCAAACGTCAAAAAGAAAATGAATCATCGCTGTATACACTGTAAACATTTGAATATAATCTGGTTTTTATTCTACAATATATTTTTTTCATGTTGACAAAGCGTGCATAATATCATTTGTGTGTAAAGATCAATAGAAAAGAAATGGGTACATGCATAGTACATACATGTACTGATGGCAGAAAAGATATCCTATTAATAAGTTTGAAAATATGGAAGGTTACTAAATAACAATATAAAGAGTCTAAGACCATTTTCTTTATAAAAACCACCCACAAGTTTAAGACCTCATAACTTCAATCCAGGGGTCGTGAGTTTGAGCACCTGACTGTAGGGTCACGACCATGCCTTCTCATACGACAACACTGCGACCAGTAGTGGTTTTTTCCATGAAGTGGACACGAGAGTTTTTCAAATAAGTTTTAAGTTTTCATCACAATAGAGCTCACATATCTAGTATAAATGGGAAACTTACTTTTTTTTTCATCCATTCACATGACAGGCTGATTCTGCTAGGTTGCACTGCACCATGATAAGTTCTTCTTTATCTTCCGTTGACGTCAAACCCCTTGTGGGAACGTAGACGTTTCATAATTTGCAAGAGACTGAGAGTTGGTGGTCACCAGGTTTTGCCTCAGGCTGTGGAACCTCCGCTCATATCAAAATAGCCGCTAATGGCGCTATCAGATTCTTGATTAAAAGTGGATGAAGATATTCCTGGTTTGCCCTGCAGCTAGGCAGTGAGGGCACAATGCTAAGTTCCATTAGATTAGTTCATCTTTACTGTCCAAAGAGCGTAAAAACATTATCTGTACCCATCATTTTCATTGGGCTAGCAACTAAAATAATGTCACCTGGATACGCACATCTTGAAAGTTTGTTAAACCGAATG